>NC_056746.1:157708764-157781264 GCF_019279795.1 Protopterus annectens | reverse complement strand
CATATATACACACTCACAGGTGTAGACTGTCACACAGCTTGACAACCTCCCCTAGAATGCACTCACAGACATATTCACCCATCCATCCAGACACACACACACACACAAACACACACACACACACACACACACACAAACACACACACACACACACACACACGAGCGCGCAAAGACATCATACCACTACTTTCCACCTCATCTTTCCTAAAGTTACCAATAACACAGTCTTCTGCAAAATTATTTTATTGCTTTTGATCTTCTAACTGACAGGTAATACTCAATGTTCTCTACTAATTTTGGTCACTAGGCCTTCTTACAAGATAATTCAATTGAAGAAATGGCAGCCCCTGCAGATACAGCAATTGCATGACTCCAAAAGTACAAATTGCACTAAAAAATACCAGGGAGCCAGCAAACTGTAGTGTTCAATATTTAATAACTTAAATGGGTAAATAGCCTCATAAACATAAAAAAGGAAACTGTAACAGACTGGTTTCGGCTATACAAAGTACATAGGCTTCATCAGTGTGATCCTGATATAGCTGAAACCGGTCTGTTACTGTTTCCTATTTTATGTTTATGAGGCTATTTAGCCATTTAAGTTATTAAATATTGAATGCTACAGTTTGCTGGCTCCTGATAAACAATCTAGTGCAAGTGTTGGGTTAATAATCCTACAAAATCAACACAAACAGAAAAGCAGCCTCGAACTGAAGTGCTATATGGACTTTAGAGAAAACATTCTGCACGATTCAATAAACTGCATGTAGACTTCATGCAGAGCCTACATGGAGTTTATGTGTTTGTGCAATGGTGCACGGCACGCGGCAGTGTGCAATGCATATTAATGTGATGCGACATACCTTAAGCTATGTTTCGCAGGTTGCAACATTGTTGCTGGCAGCAAAACCTTATTAGCGAATACGGATAGCAATTGTGTGTAAAGGAGAGCATCTACGGTGCGCAGATTTGCAGAGAATGCCACAATGATCACCCGGGCTTTACACACAGCAAAACCTTGTCAGCAAAATGGATAACAATTATGTGTAAGGAAGTGCACCTATGGTGCGTGGATTTGCATGCAGCGCCACAGTGATCACCAGAGGTTTTACAAATAGCTGTCATTCTGTTAGTGCAATACATCTGCACAGAGGCCAACTTCATGAAAGGGCAAATAACCAGTAATAGGGACATATTAGAGTGAGAAATGTGGACAAAGCCATATTAATGGGGGATAAAGGGCTAGAAACAGGGACAGATTTTAATACTACACTAACAAACTTAGGAAGTTGATAGACTATATAGGTTGTACATTAGTATGAACTTTCTGAAGAGCATGAAGTTTGAAACTCAAATATCAGTCATCAGTTTTTGACTGCACTCTGCAAGGACATGCCAGTGATCTGCCAGGAAAAAAAATGTTATGAGACAAAGATCACAAATATGAGAGAAAAAAATGGACAT
Organism: Protopterus annectens; assembly: GCF_019279795.1. Taxonomy (NCBI): domain Eukaryota; kingdom Metazoa; phylum Chordata; order Ceratodontiformes; family Protopteridae; genus Protopterus; species Protopterus annectens. The sequence continues at coordinate 157,779,800 of NC_056746.1, read as the reverse complement.
TCTGCACAGATCAGGACAGTTGAGAGGCATGCACTCAATGTATGTAATATTAAGTCACTTCAGTCCAGAGATCATCCCAGTGATATGGCAGAAAGCCACATATATGTTAAGGAAAACATCTGGACTTCGTGAGAAAGCATGGACAGTTGAGAGGTATGAATGTGAAGTATATGGTCCAAACGCAGTGCAGGACAGTGTACCTATAGTGCACAATACTCAGATATCCCATTCTTGGCATTCTGTACTGAAGATGTGTTAATGCCCTGCAGCAGGACATGGGACTGCCATGTAAAATGATCACTAAGGGGAAGTATGTGTTTATTAAATAGGGACAAACAAATGAATTGTAGGAATGAAAACACAGAAGCTCCCTGACGTACAGCAGAGAAGAGCATGTCAATGGAAGATGGTTTTAGCAGCAACACCAAGCACATATCTATGTCGCACAGTATGGACTGTACAGTGAAAACATGTTATCTGTGACTGTCACACAAGGTGACATGACAATGGAGAGGATGTCTGTCTGAGATAAGCATCCTTACATGAATAATGCAGAGGACATCTATCAGGCATCTGACCTACAATTGGGGTAATGTGCATATTGGGAAGCTGTGCAAAATGATATACCTGAATATGATTGTACTCTCAGCAGAGGTCTCCAGCAAGGTGACCACAGGTAAAGGATTATGGCAAATATTACAAGAACAAACCACAATCATTGACAATATCAGAATAATACCACCACTAATTCCATACCTCTGATGTAACATATTTGATGTGGAGTGATAACAGATGGGCCCACACACACACACACACACACAAACACACACACACACAAACACGCACACACACACACACACACACACACACACACACACACACACACACACACACACACTTGACAACTATTATGATACAGCCACACTCTATGAGAGTAACTATGCACACTGTCCTGATACTGTAATGTCTGCAGTAGGTGTTAGGAGGGACACTGCTATACCTGTTTGTCACAGTATGGTCAATATAAACTAGTTGCCTTGTGTACATGTCATATATCCATGACACAATCCACACTGTCACAAATAATGCACATGCCATTAATGTTGTCAAACACATATGTATGCAGTGTGTACATAAGCTGAACAGGTAGCACACATGCATCTGGCGTAACAACTTTCTAAAGCAAAGAGCACTTCATCAATGGGCCAAGACAATATCCCAGGATGCCATATAAATAGCATAAAACATGACTATCAGGCCGTCTGGAATTGTTCATAGGTTCATAGGTAGGTACTAGGCTATTGGCCCTAGGGCCTATATAAGCCTAGCAAAAAAGGTACCCTGGCTTTCGCCACTCAAGAAAATAATTTTCCTGTGCCCCTGCCGAGCAGAGCCACAGAAGTGATCCCCGGGGTGAATTTCCTATTTCCCATCCAATCATCAAGATTTTTCTTGAAGAGTGCTAATGAGGAGCTCTGTTTGACATAGATAGATAGTCTGTTCCAGAGTATGGGAAGTCTCTGGGACAGGAATCTATCCCTCCAGCATGTTCTGTTTATTGTGGTGACAAGGTTTAGGTTTCTACAGTGTGTAGCTCGGAGGGATTGTGATTTCTTTAAGTGGAGCATGTCTAACAGCTCTGGGTTTGACAAAGCTTTGTATGTTAGGCAGAGATCGCCTCTGAGTAGGCGATATGCGAAGGAGTAAAGCTGGAGTTTTTTGAGATGGTCTGCATAGGGCATCTGTTTGAGGCCAGTAATCGTCTTTGTGAGGTATTTCCATGGCCTCTCCAGTTGTTGTAGATGTCTTGTGAGGTACATACCAAAAGGGGTGCTGTACTCTATAATGGGTCTAATGAGTGATGAGTAGAGGGGAACAATGACCTCTTTTTTTTCTGGATGAGAAACCTTTTGTGATGAGGTGTGCCATGTAGAAGGATTTCCTGACCACTGTGGCGATATGATTATCAAAGGAGAGACTACTCTCCACCTGTGTCCCAAGGTCTCTTATCACACTTTCAGTGTTAAGTAGACTACTACGTATGTGGTAGTTCATGGGTACAGAGTCTTTACCAAAGGAGATGACACTGCACTTTTTGGCATTGAGCTTGAGGCCATGGCTTTGACACCAGGCATCTGTCTCAGTGAGGCCCTTATGTAGGATGTCCACATCATTAGGAGTTTCGATTATGGCTCCCAGTTTGCAGTCATCTGCAAACTTTGTTTGCCAAAGACCTTCTGTGTTAGCCTGTACTTCAGAGAAGTAGATACCAAACAGGGAGAGGACCCAGGACTGAACCCTGTGGTACTCCACTTGTCACTAGTCTGAAGTTGGATTTGGAGTCTGCTACTTTCACAGTGTAGGTTCTGTTCATGAGCCAGTTGGCAACCCATCTTGTGACATAGGGATTTATACCTAGTTTAGTGAGTTTATCTATAATTCCAGAGTGGGGGATGGTATCGAAAGCCTTGGCCAGATCTAGATAGGCTGTGTCAACCACCTTACCCTCATCTATGGCTTTGGTGACTGCTTCAAAGAAGTCTATCAGGTTTAGGAGACATGATCTGCCTTTTACAAACCCAAACTGGGTGGGATCCAGAGTTTGGAGATTACCAATGTCTTTGTTTATGAGCTCCATGATGATATGTTCAATGGCCTTGCAGACCAGGCTCATCAGGCTAATGGGGTGGTAGTTCCTGGAGTCCATCGTGGCTCCCCCTTTGTGGAGTGGGATAACCGTCGCAGTGCGCCATTCATAGGTTCATAGGTTCATAGGTAGGTACTAGGCTATCTGCCCGAAGGCATTTATAAGCCTAGCCAGAATGTGTTGGCTTTTGCCACCCCCTTATAGGTTCATAGGTAGGTACTAGGATATTGGCCCTAGGGCCTATACAAGCCCAGCCAAAAATGTGCCCTGGCTTTTGCCACCCAAGAAAATTATTTTCTTGTGCCACTGTCGAGCAGAGCCACAGAAGTGATCCCCGGGGTGAATTTCCTATTTCGCATCCAATCATCAAGATTTTTCTTGAAAGAGTGCTAATGCTAATTCAGTGGGCAGAAAGCTTGAGGTGAGGCTATGATTGAACATGGTACTTAGGTGGGTTGCCAGTTCATTCTGTAGTTCATGTAGAACGCAGCCTGGGACATTGTCAGGTCCCATGGATGCTGTGTTCTTGGCTTTGGAGAGTGTGTTTTTTAACTGTGCAGCCGTGATTACAGGAACTTTGCATTCTTCCAGTATAGAGATGGGCTCTCTAGGGGGTGAGAGGGGGGTAAAGTTAGCACTGAACCTATCTGCCAGGATGTTGGCAATATCAGTTGGTTCTGTATATTTAGTGTCATTGTGCTGTAACTCAGAGCAGATCTGAGTGTTGCCATATAGTTATTTAACTGTAGCCTCCAAACAGGCTTCATGTCTCATGAATGGAGAACAGCAACAGTCATCTCTCTGAACAAAGGTGGCCAGCCACAGACCCTGGAACCTACATACCCATAAGTCTCACTAGTCTTATATGCAAAGCTATAGAAAGAATTATCATTGAAATGATCAACAGTGATATAGTAAACCTCTAGACACTGGATCCAACCCAGTTTGGTTTCGTCAAGGGCAGGACATGCCTATTCAGCCTGGCAGACTTCTTTGAGAAGGTCACCAAAGTGATGGATGTGTGCAAAATTGTTCAGACTGCCTACCTTCACCTGGCCAAGGCATTTGACACAATACCCAACTTGGGCATTGCTGGCAAACTCAAGAGGTTAGGTATAAACCCGTATATCACCCAGTGGACAGCCAACTGCCACACAGACAGGACCCATGAAGATAGAATTGGGGAGTTCACCTCTACAAAGAGGTCAGTCACAAGTGGAGTCCCTCAGGGATCTGTCCTTTGATCACTCATTTTGGCACTTACTTCTCTGATGTGAAGGCCAATGTCAATGGTCTCTGGCTGACTACATTTGTAGATGCTTGCACACTGACACAAATATTCTCAAGGAAGGGCTGACACAGACAAACAACCAGTGTCAAAGCCATGTACTAAAACTAAATGACAAGAAATGCATAATAGAATCCATCAGGAAATCATCCACCACTGGTAACTATAGTATTGACAACACACTCCTTAGAGATGACCCAATAGTTATGGACACACATAGACAGTAATTCAGCTTTTGACCATTGTGTGTCTACAGTAGTGAGGAAATCATTCTGTGTTGTGCAACTTATAAACAAATGTATGACATCTAGGTCCAAGGAAGTCATTGTTCCACTGTATTCTGCATTCATCAGACCTATTATTGAGTACAATCCCCCCTTTGGTATGTACCTAACCAAGCATATCCAGCATTTGGAACATACACAGAAGTTCCTCACTAAAATAATACAGGGCGTAAGTAAAATGCACTATGCAGACTGCCTCAAGGCCCTGTCCTGTATTCTGTCTCCTACAAGCTTTTGAGGGTAGATCTATGCCTGGCATACAGGCCATTGTCAGACCCCACTCTGATGGACCTCCTGCATGTCTATAAAACAGACAGCACCAGAATTACCCCTTCTAAAGACTTAAACCTTGCCTGTGATATAAATAGGACATGCTATAGAGACAGGTATGTATCCCAGAGACTACCCTGTCTCTGGAACAGGCTCTCCATCCATGTGAAGCATAGTTTCTCCCTAACCCAATTCAAGTGCAAATTGGGCAATTGAATGGGGAACGGGAAATTCATCCCTGGTTTGGCACCTATGTTTCTAATGGACACAGGCACCCTGTAAATGGTTCATCTCCCAGGCCCATACTTGTAAATGTTTCAATTCCCAAGCCCCTACTTACACTTATCTAGGGTATCAGAACTTGTCAGAGATTTGGAATGCATGGCTAGGCTTAAAAAGCACTTTGTGGTAGTTAGCCTAGTAAACACCTATGAACCTATTGTTGTTCTGCGCCATCAAATAGTTATGTATATTCCCCAGAAAGAATACTTAGGTATGGCCAATAAGCTATGTGACAGTGCACTGTGACAAAGGTGGTACACTTCAGTTAAATATCACTGGAAGATGTATAGAGAGGTACATGAAGAAGGGTGCATTGTACACAGCTATTGGTGTGATGAAGGCTGGGAACAATTACGTTATTATGGCCCCTGATGTGTATGTCCTTCACATACCCAGTACTTGTGTTACATTTAAGGGAGTAGTCAGCATTGTGACCACATGCTGGTGGATGTACCATTTACCCTTTACACCAGGACACAGGTCACATACCTATAGGTTTGATTATAGGGTGTGGTGTCTATATTGTACTTGCGTGGTGTGTCTGTTTCCTGATTCAACAAATCCCTCCATGTGTCTCATCAATGCAGGCATTCTCGTGGATGTGGTAGCAGTCTCTGGTATATGTTGATACTGTCTGCATTATACTAATATCACAGCTGGAGTCAATGATGGCACACAAGCAATAGTCCTTCAGGCAGCTGTTTGGACACAGCACATGTATGTCATCTGTGATGTCCATCACTGAACTAATGGTCAGGAAAGGGCCTAGCAGACACCCCTGATATACTGATCTGATCACTGGACCTGAGATATATGTCACATCACGCATTTCAACATTGTGCAATTACACATATGTCATACACTGGTCTACCCATTTGGTGAAATAGCTGTTTATGGTCACATATGACAGTGTTGATTTGAATACCTCAATGTGGATTTTTGTCAAATGCCTTGACCTGTTCAAGTTCCACACGATGATACATTTGTCACCATGCATGCCCTCGGTGACCTCTTTGAGGACATCTATCAGATGTAACGGACTTGATGTAGCAGTAACAACCCATGCAGGTCTGTTGCACACACCTGGAATATTACTATTATGTAAAGGAGGACCATGATGACATGTTGGTCTACCTCACAGTCAAGGAGAGTCAGGATGTCTCTATACATGCATGCATCAAGTGCTGTCTCCCCAACTCAGGTGGAAGCATGTTGATATACACCCTTATATGGGAACACAGGCCATGTGAAGGGTGTGTTGAACTGGGTATTCAACTGTATCAGGAAGGTGTATGTGCTGGGTCATGCCATAGGTGATCTATGATGTTGTCATAGCATATTGATTCCATGTGATACGTCTGGATGAAGGGAAGACAGTGCATACTGCCTACTGTGATCTGGTCTAGGGTTCTGATGCAATCACACACACAGGTATCATTGACAAAAAAAACACGCTAGGGATTAAACCTTATGTCAGTTGATAGGTAAACAATTGACTCACTGATAGAACACATCATGGGAAACTCAGTGAATCAATCTGTTTCAGTAGAGCTGCCACCACTGGCAAACCCCAGGGATCTGTGCTTGGCTCTTCACTGTTTGAATTGTATTTCTCAACAGTTCAGGCTAAAGTATATGGCTTTTGCCTTACCAGGTTTGCTGATTATTGCATATTGTGTGCAATCACTGAGTCCACCAATAGTGATAACATAGTACAGGAGGAACTAACATGCACGACTGAATGGTGACAAAGGCATATGATCTACAAATAAATGCAAGAATATGTTTGTAATGTTGTCCATATGAAAAATGGAGTTCCATGTTAATCACAGCATTGACAACAGTCATGCTATGCAGAAACCCATTGACGTAAGCACTAGGAACACATTTAGATAGCAATCTGAACTTTGACTATCAATTGTTCACACTGCTATTGAAGGCCTGTGTTGTGCACATCACAAGTCACAACATCATATTAATATCTTAGGATTGTATGACAGCACTGTAGTCAAACTTCATTACGGCACTAATAGAGTATAATGCTTTTTTTTACATGTACCTCGCCAGACGCATGTAGCAGCTAGAGAGAACACAGGGCTTTCTCAGCAAGGTAACACAGGGCCTACACACCATGCCATAATGTATGTGGATATATTGAAAGACATGTTACTGTAAACTTTATTGTGTAGGATGAAGTGACTTCTGCCTGGCCCCAAGGCCAGTCACCGATGCTGCCCTGGTGGGAGTACTGCATATCCAAAATGTAATATAGCTGATGACATCAACAGTGTCTGTCAAGAAGAAGATGACAGTGTCTCACACACTGATGTAAATTTTTCATTGTAATGTCAAATCAACAGTGCACACACACACACACACTTGACTACAGTGAGAATAGAACCCCTACTTATCTAAGTACACAGACAGCAGAACACAGTACTTTACACAAGAGCCACAGCTCAACTCTGACTTGGAGGGTGTCAGACAACACTTTATAGCTGATGACATCAGCAGTGTCTGTTGAGGAGAAGATAATAGTGTCCCACATGCTAGTGTAGAATGCTCTCTGTAATGTCAAGCAACAGCTCTCACACACACACACACACACACACACACACACACACACACACACACACACACACACACACACACAGTTAACTACAGTGAGAATAGAACCTCCACCTATCTAAGTACATTGACTACAGAACACATTAATTAATGCAAGTGTCACAGAACAAGTCCGATTTATACAGGAGTGCAAGTGAACTTATAGTAGATGACACCAACAGGCCATGTGGGAGACAAGAGGTTGGGAGGCCTGTATGAAATAGATGTGTAGCCATGAGCAAGTATCAAAATACTGGCAATCTATAAACTTGGGGACATAACAGTAGGGTACACACATCTGCTCTGCTGTCTAGACTCACACACTCACACACACACACACACACACACACACACACACACACACACACACACACACACACACTAGACTGCAATGAGAAAAGAACCCCCTACCTAAGTACACAGACTACTGAACACAGTACTTAATGCAAGTGTCACAGCTCAAGCCTGATTTATACAGGAATGCAAGTGAACTTATAGTAGATGACATCAGGACAACAAGGAGACAAGAGGTTGGGAGGCCTGTATGAAATAGATGTGTATGCATGAGCAAGTATCAAAATACTGGCAATACATGTAATTAGAGAAGTAAATGTAGCATACGCACATCTGCTCTGCTGTCTAGACATACACAGAGTTGACTGCAGTGAGAACAGAACCCCTACCTATCAAAGTACACCAGACTACAGAGCACAGTACGTTATGCAAGCACCATGGCACAACTCTGTTTTATGCAAGATTGCAGGCAAACTTATAGTAGATGACATTAGCAGGCCATGTGGTTGACAACAGGTTGTGAGGCCTACATAGGCACACAGCTTCATAGGTTCATATGAGGCTACTAGTCTAATAGCATTAGGGTCTTTAGAAGCCTAGCTGTGTAAAACCACAAGTATCGTTATTGAGCATAGTTGGATGGTCATTTTTTGCAGAGTGTGTTTGTGAGCAACACCAACTGGCCCTGTCCATGAGGGACAGAAATGCCATCCCAGAGGTGGCTTTACAATCACCAAACTGTAATCAAGGTTGCTCTTGAACAGGGTCATTGAGGAGCACTGCTTCACATGCAGTGGAACCCTATTACAGAAGAGAGTGAGTTTTTAGGGGATATATCTGTCTCCCCAGCATTTTCTGTTTATGTCACAGACTAGGTTGAGAACCCTGGGGCAAATTTTGAGTGTCCCATTTGAATTTTTGTGGCCAGATGGTACAGTACTGGGTTGGAATACAGCTATATCTAATACTTTTAACTACTTTTGCTTTACTGTTGACACATGACTCAGTGGTAGCATATGTTAATGCAGTTAATGCAGTAGTACATTCCTTATTGTGGGCAGATGGTACTGGGTTTGAATACAACTGACTCTTTCACTTTTAAATACTTTCATATTACCATTGCTGTGTGTTGGTGTGCAATGCACAATAAAGAAAATAAATGAGGAAGATAAGACATTGGTAAAATGGGGAGCAAGCAGGGGAAGAACAAATGGAAACCAGCAGAGGAATGTGCAGGAAGGAGGTAGGAAAAAACTATAGCTATCCATTTCTTCAACAATAAAAACTGATAATATATGCAGAATGTAAGCTGAATTTGGACTGTCACCTCCAGAGAGAGGGGTGACCACAACACAATCATGCTGTATAGCCAATTGCACCGAATCAAGTGTGCCAAGAAGACACTCATGCAAAACGGAGAGCTATGTATGGGATGATTTGTTTTGTGGGATAGGTGCCTATTTTTTGGAAAGAAGAGGAATGTTAGGGAAGGAATGTAGGTGTGTCTGGCTCTGGTAAGTTGGGTAGGTGAGGAAGCAATTGCAAAGAGACAAGACAAACAAGACAAGACACAAGGATAGTGATGGATACAAGAGGTCAGTGGACACTATGGATGGGGTGAGGGTGGGGGCATCCAGGACCCATGGATGTCAAGCTGGTTGACAGTGAGAATAAAGTCCTCACCCACAGAACTGTCATCAATGTCACCTCACTCTGCCAATGGCTGGAGCACTCAACGTCTTCTCCTCCTCCTAGTCCTATGTAAAATGAGGGAGAGCAGCCCTTCCATCCAGCATAGGTGTGCACCAACAGTGCAGCACACAAACGTATGCACTATCCCTTGCAGCTCAGCATGGGTAAAAACTCATCACCCCTGCCTCTGCTCCCATAGGGAACCACTGGCCTATCCTCCAGAGCAGAATTACGTGAGGGGGCAGGTAGTACAGAGCACCAGAGGTGGTGTTGCCAGGTTGGATCCCAGATATGCTGGGCAACAGTGCCGGGGCTGGTGGAGTGGGGGCAGTTGGATCCTATGGGGTAGGTCTACTCCACTGTACTGTGGAGCATTTCATGATGTGGTACACATGGATGACATGGACACATTTTGAAAACACATAATAAAATAAAACAACCCAAAAAAATAGAGAGATACGGCATGGGGTGAGAGAAAAAAGACCAGATAAGATTAGTATCTTCATATGTTACATCCAATGCAGTAATACAATTATTTGACTCTATTATCTTAACCTTTGTTCTTAAGACTACCACTCCCTAACAGATAACTTATTACTTTTAAGACTACCTGCTCTTAACAGATGCAGACTATACTACAGATTGCAGGAAGTACTCCTTTACATGTGTATATATTGCACATATGCGTGTTTCAGTTATCCAAATTACAGTTTATAGTAGGGCATGTGTGCCACTGGTATAGAGCTTTTATTTAAAACCTTTAAGTTACACATAATTTAAGAATTAACAGTTATTGTATAGTTGGGAAGCGTGGCATTTCAACCCACCACCTCTGACTAAAGTCTAATATTGTACTCTTGGTTTGTGCTACAGACTAATGCATGCATACTTGCTTTTACAGTTGAGATATGCATGCTTAATTTGATACAACTGCATAAAATACCAAAAAAGCTATCTTTAACTTTCAATGTTATAGTAACTTATATTTGAAAACAAAAGCAGTGCCCCAAACTTGCAAGTGTGGCCCTCAGTGAAGAAGGGAAGAACTTTTGTAATAGAGAAAAAACATTCGCTATCCCTCCTGTCTCTTGGAGGGTGCGCTCAGGAGTTGGGGTTGTCTCCAATCTTGCTCTTGTTTTATTGGGCACACACCAGCTGGAAGATTGGTTTCAGTGCTGTTGTATAAAGAAGGGAAACCTGTAGAGGTCTGGTGTACCCAGACTGGATTCAGAATAAGTAAAGAATATTAGGAAAAACTTCCAAAATAGCCTAAATCAGTTTTACTCAGCTAAAATGCCTAATTATTTCAATTTTCTCCTGGTGAGGATTACAGGCCCTTGATAACCACAAAAAATAGTGCAATTTGAAGGCTTTAAAACTGCTGCATATGCTCAGGTTAAAGTTCTTTCAACTTAAGGGGCTTCCGGTCTGGGAGTATCCATTCTGGTCTTCCTCGTGGTTCCTGTAGAATAAAGTATCATTATGGAGATACCGTGGTTACAGACAACCTTCAACATTACCAGTCTATAGGAACACTCATTAGTCAATGCTACAATAGTGCTACTCTTCTTCTGCATGCATGCATACCACATGCCTTCCTCATCCTCGCCAATCTAGTGACATGGGTCCTCGCATTGCACTCCCTTTCCATGGCAGCTGTGGAAAAAGTAAAACAGAACAGAATACCATTATGAATACCAGTCTTGTCTATATTCAGCTTTTAAATTTTACAAGCGCACTCTGTAGTTGATACTTACATGTCTGTGAGATGTCCTCCAGCCTAAATTCCTCAGTCCAAGAATCGAAGGCACCATTTTCCCTCAGACATAGGTCACTAAAGTGGTGCCTACATTAATCATCAGTGTGGGGGATACCAGTGGCACTGGTCACAGTCTGGGCCAAACTATCCCAAGCCTCTGACTTAAAATGGGATGCAGAATAGTCCCCCTGCAGTAGCCTGGCACTGTGGTGTTTCACTAGGAATCCGACAAAAATCTTGCACTCCTGGACACCCCATCTCTGAGCCCTAAATCTCATGACTACCTTCCATGGTTTCCAATGATCAAGAGCAATTGAGACTGATGGTTTCCCACCAATTCCATTTACTGCCTTTACTGGGATTGTGTGCACTGTTTGGAAATGTTGCACACTGTGCACCATCATGCAAACAGTGTTCTGGGGTGCGCACTGCCGAGCTATGTCTTTGAGCGATGGTAAGTGGTGCACAACAGTGGCAAGCAATGTAATTTCAAGGTTATTTGATGTACAGGCAGTTGTGTGTGTTAGTCACATCTGAAGGCCATGCCAGTCCAGAGAGCAGAAATATACTTACAGTAACATAGTATACATCATACCCACAGTCATACATTTGATAATAAATGTGAGAATACATAGATAAGTAAACAAAGAAATAACTGACATAATGTTAGTATCTCAGCCCTCACATGTAATTAATATCAGCTACATTATGTCAAGTGTTGTGAGAGTGACTATAATTAGAAGTAGAACAACAGTAAACGTGTATGGAATGTGCTGTATTTGAACCCAGGAACATGTGCATGTCAGTCCTACACTTACAACTGTTGTCACAACAAGGGTAAGAAAACACTTGTCTATGTTGCAGTTCATTGCTATAAACTGATATGTCACAACAGTAAAACAAAGGTTGCACATCCTGTACTAGAACCCAGGACCATCTGCACTCCAGCCATACACTCACACCTTCTTCTACAGGATTAGTTACATTACATTGTCTATTTTTCTATTCATTTTTAAGATCTCACTGTTCATCGCTGTGCAATGTTGCTTAGTGGGTTTGCATGATGCCCAATAGTATTAACTGAATGCATCTGGTTTCTATTTTTGACTGTCTGGATCCTGTCTGCTCCCTGGGTACCAGTTTGTGCACTGCTGCACTTCGTGCAAAACAAATAAACACACCCAAACCTGCTGTTCATTTTCTTCCATTTCCCGTCTTTGTGCTGAGTGGTGCAGCATGCAAATAATGGAAAGGGAAAAAAAATAAAAAAAAAGGAGAGAGAGAGAGAAAGAAAAGGGTTCAAACCCAGTACCATCTGGCCCCAAAAAGGAAAGTATTAATGCATTAACGTGCTGCCACAGAGTCAGTTAAGTAGCAGGTTTGTTTCATATACTCAGTAGTAACTGTAAGATTTTTTGCAATGCATCTCACATGTGTTTTGCATGTGTATACACTTTGCTAATTGTTGTGCAGTGGAAAACTGCATATTATTAAGTATTACTGTTGTTTATTATCCATTTCTTGTGTATGACATGGCTTTACATGTGGAAAAATTAAAAAATGAAGGCCCTATCTCACAGTATGTCACATATTTGTAATACAGCCATGTGCCCCCCCCCCCCACAAGCACTGCAACCCTGATGTCCCAGTACTTTTTCCAGGCATATATCACCTACACTACAGAAAGTAATATCAAATGTTGTGTCATATGCAATGCACATCAATATGGTAACATGCAGAATTACAATTATTGATCCATAAGCCTAACAAGCTTTATCTGCGAGACTAGGGAAGGGATCAGCATGGACCTTATCCACAGGGACACAGTTGACTTTCAACACACTTGAGTCAACTCATGTTGTGCTTATCAAGAATAGATCTTGCCTATTGAACCTTGTGAACTTCTTTGATACTGATCCTGAAGACCTAGATGGTAGATAACAGGACATACTGCCTATGTTCAGTTATTGAAGGCCTTTGACAATATCCACCATTCGTATCTTGTAGTGAAAATGTCCCATCTGGGAATTAAGCCATACAGTACTAGCTGGCTAGCCAACTGGCATACCAACACAACACACACTATCAAAGTTGGGACTGCACCCCCCACTAGCCACTTACCAATGGAATATCCCAAGGACCATCAACTGTGTGGAAACTACTTCCCTGAAGTGCAGTAAAAAGGTAGGTGGCCTGTGGTTTACAATGTTTGCAAATGACAGTTAATTGGACACACTCATATAGATTCTTCCAATGATGGTAACATATTACAGAAAGGGCTGACAGAGACAAATGATTGATGCCAAACTCACAGGCTGAACCTTACAGCAAACAATGCCTCATTGTCCCCTTTGGCAATGAAGTACCCCTGCTAATTATGATATACATAGCAGCCCTCTCAGCTCAAATACCATGTTTTGAAACTTGGGAAGACATGTTCACAGCAATCTACACTATTATCACTGTGACCATAGTGGTGAGACAAACATTCTGCATTGCTCACATCATACATATGGACATCACATCCAAGACCGGTCATAGCTGTGTTGTATTACACCTTTATCAGTCCTCTAATTGAGTACAACGCTCCCTTCTGTCTGTACGTCACCAGACAACTGCAGCAATTGGAGAAAAAAATAGAAGTTTGTGAATGGGAGAATGCAGGTCCTCCAAACATCACATACATGGAAAGACTACAAGACTTGTCACTGTATTCAGTTTCCTGCAAGCTGCTGAGAGGTGACCTATGCCTGACCTACAGAGAAGTCTCAGACATTGACCTACTGGAAATGCTGGACATCTGCAAATGAAATGGGACAGGAATAACTAAGGCCAGGTTTGGCAATGTAGCCTGTGACATAAACAGAACATGCAGGGGAGACAGATATATCCCCCACCGACTCATACTCCTCTGTTATAGGCTCCCACTTCATGTGAAACAGTGCTCCTCAATGATCCTGTTAAAGCGCAACCTTCACCTCTGTTGGGTGATTGTAAAGTCACCTCTGGGCTGGCACCTATGTCCCTCAGAGACAGGCCTAGTTGTTGCTGCTCGCAAAATTGTTCTGCTAACAACCATCTAAATATGCTTAATAAGGGTACCCATGTTTTAACAAAGCTAGGCTTCCATTGCCTCATGTATACTGACAACCATGTACTTGTAAAACTACAATCCACTCTGCTACAGGCCCCATGAAGGCTCAGTGTCTCTCCAACCTAACACCACTCTTAAGTATTCAACTCCGGTACCACCTTTAACATTCCTATAAGAAAAGTGAAGTCCGGGTCTGAACTGTCTGCAAACAGCTACAGTTAACTTTGAACCTAACACCACTCTTAAGTATTCAACTCCGGTACCACCTTTAACATTCCTATAAGAAAAGTGAAGTCTGGGTCTGAACTGTCTGCAAACAGCTACAGTTAACTTTGAACCTAACACCACTCTTAAGTATTCAACTCCGGTACCACCTTTAACATTCCTATAAGAAAAGTGAAGTCCGTGTCTGAACTGTCTGCAAACAGCTACAGTTAACTTTGAACCTAACACCACTCTTAAGTATTCAACTCCGGTACCACCTTTAACATTCCTATAAGAAAAGTGAAGTCCGGTCTGAACTGTCTGCAAACAGCTACAGTTAACTTTGAACCTAACACCACTCTTAAGTATTCAACTCCGGTACCACCTTTAACATTCCTATAAGAAAAGTGAAGTCTGGGTCTGAACTGTCTGCAAACAGCTACAGTTAACTTTGAACCTAACACCACTCTTAAGTATTCAACTCCGGTACCACCTTTAACATTCCTATAAGAAAAGTGAAGTCCGTGTCTGAACTGTCTGCAAACAGCTACAGTTAACTTTGAACCTAACACCACTCTTAAGTATTCAACTCCGGTACCACCTTTAACATTCCTATAAGAAAAGTGAAGTCCGGGTCTGAACTGTCTGCAAACAGCTACAGTTAACTTTGAACCTAACACCACTCTTAAGTATTCAACTCCGGTACCACCTTTAACATTCCTATAAGAAAAGTGAAGTCCGGTCTGAACTGTCTGCAAACAGCTACAGTTAACTTTGAACCTAACACCACTCTTAAGTATTCAACTCCGTACCACCTTTAACATTCCTATAAGAAAAGTGAAGTCCGGTCTGAACTGTCTGCAAACAGCTACAGTTAACTTTGAACCTAACACCACTCTTAAGTATTCAACTCCGTACCACCTTTAACATTCCTATAAGAAAAGTGAAGTCCGGGTCTGAACTGTCTGCAAACAGCTACAGTTAACTTTGAGTATGTGTCTAACTGTTTGAGCCAATCTTCATTTTCCCTGAGAGCACTGTGCTTTGGCTGTAAGCAGCCCCCCCCCCACCACCACCACCACACACACACACACATCTTCCACTTTCTCTTATTCCCTTCTGTTAGCAAATAGTATCAATAACTGATCAATACTGTGTGTTTGTTTATTTAAACTATACCACAGTAGCCTACTGATACAAGGTTATCCTGGTTTTCCACCTGAGAAATTAAGACAAGACTTGCAGTTTCAGAGCAGTCCTTGGTCAATTGAGATTGTTCTTAACACATACTTGTCTTGCTTTGGCTCATTAGCAGCAGTACAAAGAACTGCCTGCTCACACCCTTGTTCTCCCCTCCCCTTCCCTGTTTATTACCTTAAGACAATCCCAGAGTTAATAAATATTACCTGTGGCAGGCACCATTTGTAAAACTACAATCCACTCTGCTACAGGCCCCATGAAGGCTCAGTGTCTCTCCAGTAAGTGTTTTACAACTGTAAATGCCTATTTATGTTGAATTGTATTAGACATTTTACAACTGTATATGTTTATGTTGAATTTCAAGCCTGTACTCCAATCTGCTTACTTACTACCAGACTATTTACCCCACTCATAGGACCAAAAACTGGGACTGGGTTAGCCCCCCTCCGCTTTGCTCCCTCCTGCCCCTTATCCCACCCGCCCCACGGTGTCTGGGTTTATAGCCGCTAGGCCACACCCCTACTTCCTCTCCAACCTACACAACTTCCTCTCCAATTCCCCACCGCAGCACTTTACTGTTTAACCACTACTATTCCTCTGAAGCACATTGACCCCACCCATTGATGACATATAACATGTCTATAAATAATTATAAACTCCTTCCTCTTATCTTACCACTCTTAATTCTGCCATACTTTCTTACCAGCTATGAAAATCTCACATTCGTAGGTTTCTCTTATCCAAAATGCCAAACCAAGACCCCCTACCTCCACTGATCATGGAACTTGCCCACTACTACACTACCCCAAAAATTATAAATTCCAACCACTCGCTTCTAAAAAAAACACTCCAATCAACACCAAAATCCAAATATGAACTAAAACTACTATTCAAAGTTATTAGACTACTAGCGTATCTAAAAAAAAACATAACCAAAGATGGGGACATCCATCCTAATCCAGGCCCAACCTTGACTCAAAATCCTACCAGCCCACCACTCTCCCACCGACTGGTCAACTCCCTCCTAATATGCCACTTAAACATAAGAAGCCTAAACAATAAGATACATAGCCTGCATGCTGTACTAGCCACATACCTCCCCAACATAATGTGTCTATCTGAAACATGGCTCCGGCCATCAACCAAAGACAATGAGATCCTGCCTCCTGGTTACAATATACTTAGGGCAGATAGAGTAAAGAAAAGAGGAGGTGGAATAGCCGTCTTATATAATAGCACACTTAACATCATAACCGACCCTATACAACCACCCCAGGTCTCTAACGCTGAAATACTAGCTCTAAAAATTCTACTAAATAATCATAAGGGCATTAACCTAATTGTCACCTATATTCCCCCTGGGAACAATGTAGAAACACTAGAGGTCATTCTACATTGGATAGCCAACAACTACCCTCAAGAAACCATTGTCCTGGGCGATGTTAATATTGACTGGAACCAATGCACAGCACAGTCCAACCCCATCCCTGTTAACCTACATGGATTCTCTCAGATAATATCATCTACCACACGTACAGGTAACAATAACCAAAAAGAGAGTATACTAGACTGGACACTCACCAACAGTCATCCCCAGAACTATATGTCTGGAACTCTCCCTAATGATCTTAGTGATCACCTGCTCACATACATCATGAAAGACAAAATTAATTGTAGAAGCTTACCTACTTATAGGTCTATCAGATCCAAGAAAAACTTTGACCCAACTAAATTTCAACTTGAACTCAAATCATGTAACTGGACAAAACTAAAGTTCCTTCCCCTTGATGAGGCAGTTTCATCATTTAACAATTCATTCCTTACTCTACTTGACTCGCATGCCCTAAACGCTCAATAAGAATTAAAACTCAACTAGCACCCTGGCTAACAACAGACACCAAAACCAAAATAACAACTAGAGACAAAGCGTGGGATAAATGGCGCACTACCAAACTACCCCTAGATCGTATCAAATTCCAACAACTTAGAAATGAGACTAAAAAAGCCATCATACTAGATAAGAAAAATTACTTCTACAATCTGCAACATAAACATCAGAATAACCCTCAAAAGTACTGGGCAGGCATAAATAAACTTCTCCAACCAGGCAAATCCACTACTCCGACCCCAGGAACATCTGACAAGAGCCAAGAAGATATAGCCAATTCATTCAATACTTTCTTCACAGAAACCATCCAGTCATTAGCTAACCAACTTTCTCCTCCCCACACTTCTATAAACACTATACCTGACTCACCACTCTCTTTTAACTTCCAGCCAGTGTCCACATCCATTATCAGATCCCTTTTGAAAAAACTGAAGCCAACCACCCTTTCAGCCGATCTTCTGTCGGCTGAATACCTGCAAATTGCTGCAGATGTCGTAGCCTACCCTATCTCAATCCTAATTAACAGAACCATAACCGAGGCCTCAATCCCCTCAATTTGTAAATATCCTATGTTATTCCACTCCACAAAGGAGGTTCATCCACAGAACTATCCAACTATAGACCTATAGCCATACTGTCACCACTTGCCAAAATTATGGAAAAGTGCATGCACAACCAACTAATGCTCTATCTAACCCAAAATAAACTACTCACAGACTTTCAACATGGATTCAGACCCCATCATAGTACAACCACTGCCCTCCTCTCTTTTACTGAAAACATTAATCTTAACCTGAATAATAAAAAAATATCCTCCGCTCTCTTCCTGGACCTATTGAAAGCCTTTGATATGGTAAACCATCAGTTACTTCTATATACTTTAAAAACCCTGTATCTAGATACTCCAGCCCTTGACTGGTTTCAAGCTTACCTCATTGGGAGACAACAAGCAGTAATGTGGCAAAACAAGCTCTCCTGCCTACTACCAAATACCATAGGAGTTCCTCAAGGTTCCATATTAGGACCTCTCCTCTTTTCAGTCTTCATAAACGACATCCAAACAGTCATCCCTGAAGCCACCTGCATTCAATATGCAGATGACTCGACTATAATATGTTCCAATGCCTCTCTTGCAAATCTACTAACTACCACCCAACATAGCTTCACCAAAGTCGAAAACTGGCTTGCCAACCATCTCCTGATCTTAAATCCAAACAAAACCAAGTTACTTCTCTTCTACCCAACCAATAGATCTCTGACTGAAAACTTCACTATAAAATCCAATAAAGGGACCATCATCTCCCCAGACACCTATACAAAGCTATTAGGAGTAAACATTGACAATAAACTCAGATTTGATATACATATCAACCAAGCCATTAAGTCAGTCAACAAGAAACTTGGGACCCTATATAGAATTAAAGCCTTCCTTACCGAATGCCAGGGCAGCCACAGCCCGTTCACACCTTCTCTCTACCCTACTATATGCCTCTCCTGTCCTCACTCACCTTAACAAATCTGATCTGGCCAAGCTCTCATCCTGCTATAATCACATTGCCAGGTTCATTACAGGCCTACCCTACAGAACACACCACTGTACTAACCTGAAAAAGCTTGGATGGATAGAATTCCCACACCTTCTTCACCAGTCCCAACTCATAGAGGCCTTCAAAATCCTTAATCAACCTGAGAATACCCCAGCACTAAAAAACTTAATGACTCCCTACTCCAATCTAAGCTGCCTTCGCTCAGCAAACAGACTCCTTGTCAAAACAACTAAATATCTCAACCTAGGTGGTGAGGCGCTATTTGCCAACACCACTGGTAAAATATGGAACTCTCTCCCAAATAACATCACGCTTGCAACTTCTCTAAGTCAATTCAAAAATAGTCTAAAACTCCACTTCAAGTCACACTGGCTATGTCCTTGCTCAAACCCAGACTAGCTCTGTGCCATTAACTAAAACATAAACAACTAGCTAAGATGATAAGTACTTTGTATACTGTGATAAAGAAATATGTATCCTGTCTAACTCTATGTCATTATACTGCCTACCGTCCTTGCTAATATGTTATTAATGTTACATTTGTAGTAATCTCAGAAATAGCAATGGCAGTCTTGTACTTGTATGTAAATAGCTTATGTTTTTGTTAAGTTCTTTCAGCTCATTTACTGTACCTAATTATCAATGTAACTCTGTTGGAGCTTTTCTCCCCGGGCCTCCGCTGAAAAAGGACATGTATCCAGTCGGACCATCCCAGTTAACAAATGTAAAATAAATAATAAAAATAAAATATACAATATATGAGAGATGCAACTATACAATGAATCTAGAATAAATGTTCTCTTTCTCTCTCTCTCTCAGGTAACAACAAACCAGATATCAAAAAGGTTGTCAATACACACACTTCACCTTCTCAACAGACCAAGTGCACAACATATAACCCCACATACTCAGAGGTAGTTATTAGAAGCTTACCAAAAGTGCAAAAACCTTGCAAATGCAAACCTACTGCCCACATTACAGTGCCAATGGAACCCACTACACATAAAAACAAACATATCAGTGTGTCAGCCATTAAGCCCTTAAGGCAAAACACCTGAAAAAACAATGTCTTGGTCATAGGCGAATACATAGTGAGACACACAAATGTTCCCTCACCAGCTTGTACAAGGAGAAAGTCACAGTCAGCTGCCTGTCAGGTGCCAGGATCTGCAAAGTCATGCACATACTCAAGTCTCTCAACAACAAGCACAGTTACACCTCTGCCATACTCCTTGTCAAAATTAATGACTTGAAATGAACCTCACTGGATTATAGGAAGAGAGATATGACTGAGGTCTCAGATTATCTGTCCCAGACAGTTATGTCCGTACCCTTAAGCAGCATTCTACCTTCACCCAGGATGATGCCTTAATGCAAACAAAATAATTATCAACTTCAGCAATTGGCTCAGCTACTGGTGTCAATCCAGAGGGATCCGATATTTGTCAGCCTGGGATGATATGGTCAGCAGACCATGCTGCTTTGCCAGGGATGGTCTTCATCTGTCACCTCTTGCCTGTCAGTTACTGGCCATGGTACTTGCCTCTCCCATAGTGCCTTTTTTAGGCACTCTCATAAGAACAAAATTCCTGACATAAAAATATCCTCAAAAGACAAACTCAAGGTTATGCTGCTCAATGTTAGGACTGTAAATGAGAAACTCCACTGAATGGAGGTACTACTTATTGAGGAAGATGTCGATGTTTGTGCAGTCACAGAGGCATGGTTTAGAGCCACAGAGAGTACACCAGCCATGAAAGGCTATAATGCCTTCCACACATTCAGGCGGCAAACAGAAAGTGAAGGAAACAAAAGGAGGAGGTGTATCTGCCTTCATGAAAGACAAATACACCACAAGACTGGTCAAGCAGTACAGCTCCCTAAAGTTACTCCAAGTCCATTTAACTGTAGGAAAGACCCCTCTCCATGTTATTGTTAGCTACTGGTCCACCAACATGAACCCTGAAAACCACACAGTGCCTTCCTGGACCTACTTGAGTCACTCATAATACAGCCAAACACCCTAGACATAGGTGATTTTAACTATCCTTCCATCAATTGGGATAAATATATGACCTTGAACACACTTGCTGTAAGGTTCCTGAATGTTGTAAACACAAATGCTCTGGAACAGTTAGCCTGCACCCCCACAAGGGGGTGGAATGTCCTTGACTTAGTACTCACCAACATGGGAGATCTCTGCACCACCCCATGTGTGAGACACTCCCTGGTAAGATCTGACTATAAATCAGTCATGTTCAATTTAACAATCGTATATGACCTCCCAGGATCCAAAAGTTGAAAAATTTCTCTGAAACAAACTATAGCCTCCTAAGTGATGGCATACATAGCTTCAAACCTCCTGCCACCACTGACAGTAAAGACTCCTATAGAGAGGTATACACAAATGCCCTATATAAATAGCTTTACAAGTGTATAGACTTAGCCGTAACAGAATGGATCAAAACTTGCTCATGAAAAAACAAGCCACCCTAGTGGACATCTAGCATAAAAAAGATTATACAACATGAGAAAGAAACTGATATCCAGGAATTAGAGGGAACAATCTCAGCAGGCGAACACCCTCCATAGCTTAAACAAGCAAATGAGACAACTTGTAAAGTCCTCTAAAGCTAATTATGAAACTAAATTAGCATCCATAGCTAAGGATGATCACAAAGCATGTCTGTAATGTAAAAAGGGAAGCCCCAGCTTTACACCAGATTCGTAGTGGACAATACAAGTCATACTGAAAATCAAACCAAACAGAGCACTGTGGACCATAAACACATGGAAGTGTACCAGGCTAGACTTTGTGGCTTTACTCTTGGGGCACTTTCCTCCTGCACTTGTGTTTGGTTACCAGTCATACTGAACCTGAGCACATTGCCAACCTGTTAGCAGATAGATTTGGTAACAATTTCACACCCCTGTCTCCAGTAATCATACACCAAAGCACACCTGTCACCAGTGCTCTATCTATTATCTGTCTCCAAGAATAGGCCATAATCACACTTGCCAAGGCCAAAGACACAGATTCTATGGGAATGGATAACATCCCTGGCTGCTTACTAAATGGTTTAAAGCAAGAGTTAGGGGAACCACTGGGTACTCTCTTCAACCACAATCTAAGTATTGACTTTGTTCTGGCAGATTGGAAAATGGCTACCATATTCCCCTTGCACAGAGGGAGTCCCTTAACTGTGGAACTATAGACCCATAAGCCTGACCAGCCTTGTCTGTAAGGCCATGGAGAGAATCATCTTGGACCTTATCAACAAGGACATTGGTGATCTACAAACTCTTGACCCAACACAGTTTGGCTTTGTTAAGGGTAGACCATGCCTGTTCAACCTAGTGGAATTCTTCAAGAGTGTCACCAAAGCCCTGGATGAAGGCAAATCAGTACATGCTGTCTGTCTCAACTTGCCCAAGGGCTTTGACACAATCCCCCACTCAGGCATCTGTGTGAAACTCACCAAACTGGTGATTAACCCATACATCATTAGACAGGTAGCCAACTGTCTCACCAACAGAACCGATACAGTCATACTTAGGGATTCTACCTCTACCAGCAGACTTGTTACCAGTGGTGGTCCACAAGGGTCTGTACTGGGCCTCCTACTGTCTGGAATCTATTTCTGAGAAATTCAGGTGATAACAGATGGCCTGTGGCTCACCAAGTTCACTGAAGATTGCAAACTGTGTGCAAAGATTGAATCCCCAAATTATGTCAACGTACTACAGAATGGGCTTACATACAGTAATGATTGCTGCCAAAGCCACAGACTTAAACCTAACCCAAAACACATGCAGTATTATCCCATTCAGCAAAGGAGAGGTACCTGCAAATTACACTATTAATAATACCCCCCTAAGTTCCAACTCAATTGCGTGAGATGTGGAAATGCAGGTTGATAGCAGCATCAGTGGTAAGGAAGGCCTTTTATGTTGCACACCTCATAAGTAAGGGCATAGCATCCAAGACTAAGGATGTTATCAATCCACTATACTTGTCCCTCATCAGACCAATAGTAGAGTACAATGCTCCCTTTTGCTTGTACCTCACCAGACACCTGCAGCAGTTGGAGAGACCTAAGAGGTTTATCACTATGAAAATCCAGGGAATTCAACATATGACCTACATGGACAGATTCAAGGCTCTGTCACTGTACTCTGTATTGTATAGACTGCTGAGAGATGACTTGTGCCTGGCCTACAGAGCACTCTCAAACCCTGCCTTAATGGAAATGCTGCACCTCTGCAAATCAAATGGGACAAGACTCACTCACTGTAGGGACCTTAACCTAGCCTGCAACATCAATAGAACATGCTGGAGAGACATATATGTCTCCCAAAGATTGCCACTGCTATGGGACAAGACTCACTCACTGTAGAGACCTTAACCTAGCCTGCAACATCAACAGAACATGCTGGAGAGACAGATATGTCTCCCAGAGATTGCCACTGCTATGGAACAAACTCCTAGTTCATGTGAAACTGAGCTCCTCAATAACCCTATTTAAGTGTATGGAAAATCATAAAATGACCCCAGAGGTTTCACCTATTTCACTCTTGGGGCAACAAATGCTGATCATGGATTCACAAATATGGACTACATATCTTGGTCTGTAAGGGAACAATGGTACAACTTTGCTAGGCTTGAAAAGGCCCTAAGGCCATTAGCCTAGTAACTTCCTATGAACGTATGAACCTAAGGACATCATGGTAGTAGCCTCTGTGACGATGTTAGGTATTGCCAACTATGCCAGGAGAAGTGGAGCAGTGGACATGTAACATGCTAGCTGGAATTTTGTAAAGCATTAAATGTCATTTATATATCAAACTGATTTGTATAGATGTTTGTGTTGAAAAATGCAGCAACAGTGGGTCCTGACTCTCTTATGACTTATTAAATGTATATGTTTTAACAGAGGATAATGGAAGAGAAGAGAAGAGGTTAATCTCAGTCCAGCTAACTTTGTAAAATAGTAAGAAATTAAATTACTTAATTTAGGCCATAAAGATTGTATCTTACAATTCCGATTGCAGTCAGAAACAAAATGCCTGGGGAAACAAGTACTATGAAGTCTTATGTATTATCTCTAGCAGGGAACTAATTGCTACTCTAGAACAGTGGAAGTATTTTATGTTTTTATGACTTCCAGAAGCTGCAACAGATCTCAGCAAGCTCTATGTGTGTGTATTATTGACACATATGTGCTAAATCCTGGCAGCTTCTAGCCAAGGGGGTAGCATGGGAACCAGAAGTTAGATGACCAGATGTATGTGATGGCATTTTGTAATCCATCACTAAAATTACATTTTAATACTAGATGAGACTATAGTCTCACACCACTCTGGTTTTGGAACCTGAAAAGGAAGAACCCCTTACTTCATCTTTCCTTGCTCTAGTAAGTGAACCAGGGAATATTAATTCTTTAGATCAGTCACGAAAATATAATGAGACTAGTTAAGTACTGTTTTTCTGTATCTGTGTGAATCTATTCATCTGTTCTATTTTAATATTTCCTGTGATTGAAACTGTGGTGTTTATTGTAAATCTTAATCCATATTTTCTTGTTCTTTTATTATATTTTATTAAATATATTTAAACTTTTCATTGTGGCTGGTCCTTTAGAGAATAGTTTAACCTTTGAGAGTACTCATAACTATTTAGTGACTCTTTGGCCACTACAGAAAGCCTTACTGCACTGTTAAAACACTACCATTTGTATTAGTATTAATTTCACTCAGTATAATTGGGTACCATCATAAGAGCCTTAGAGTAGCTGGCTTTGGAATGTCTGGTGGCAGTAACTATCTCATATTCTGGGCAGATGGGGGCATAGCTAGTTAACCTGTGCCAGCCTTTCCCAGGTGTGTGTGTGTGTGTGTGTGTGTGTGTGTGTGTGTGTGTGTGTGTGTGTGTGTGTGTGTGTGTCAACTACTTGGACCAGGTACATGAAGCACTGGTTTCACACAGAGAGTGCTGGAGGACTTGGCTTGGACACTCATCTGAGGACTCAGCTCATTAGCTGTGCCAGTGAGGAGTCTTATTAGGGATCTGGAGAGAGTGAGGGAAAACCAACCCCCAGACTGATTATATTCTCTGTGTGCTCTTAAGGGAAACTGTTCTTGATGCAGAAAGCTGCATTTGGAAATACTGAGTGCATCCATTTTTGTTTGAAGTGAATGTCCCTCTCCGGTGTCAGTGTTGAGGATTCAGGCTCCTTGATTACTGGCTCAGAGTGGGGATGCCACAGCTTTGTATGAACCTATGAAGGCCTGCCAACATCTTGTCTCACACATGTCCTGCTGATGTCATGTACTATAAGTTCAGTTGCTGTCTTACAAAAGTCAAACTTGTGTTATGGCACTTGCATTAAATACTGTAGTCTGTGTACTCATGTAGCAGTTCTATTCTTACTACAGTCAAATGTGTGTGTGTGTGTGTGTGTGTGTGTGTGTGTGTGTGTGTGTGTGTGTGTGTGTGTGTGTGTGTGTGTGTGTGTGTGTGCTCTTGCTTGAAATTATAGAGAGCCTCTTACTGCAGCATGTGGAACACTTATTACCATATTCTCAACAGACACTGCTGATGTCATCAGCTATATCATATTTTTGAATATGCAGTCATCCCACCAAGGCATGGTGAGACACTGACCTGCAGGCCAGGGAGATGTCACCTCATCCCATACCAGACAGAGTACAGTGACATGAATTTTAATCTATCCACATACATCACTGCATGGTTTGCAGGCCCTGTATTATCTTGCTGAAAAAGCCATGTGGTCTCTCCAGCTGCTGCATGTGTCTGTTGAGCTACATGAAAAAGAGAACATTATACTGTATTACTTTTCTGATTAGATTTGACTACAGTGATGTCATACAATCCTAAGATCTGAATATGACGGCATGACTTATGATGTGCACCATATGTTTGTCCTGGAAAATCATTAAAGAGAGAAGTTAGAAAGTAATGCTACACACTGCAGTTTCTGACTTCACAACTCTTACAAGAGCATTCACTATAAACATGTGAAATTTTGACGCTATCAACTGTCTAACTTTCCAAGGCCAGTATAAGTCAAAGGTACAATGAGCAGTCCAACAACACAAATGCAGATATACTAAGAACTAAGTTAGCTGCACACCTTGATAATCAGACACAGCTTTTGTATCCCTGGATCCAAAATGATAGAAATAGGGATATGGCACAGTTATCAACACTTGCACAGGGTGTTGTGTGAGAGGCCAGGATGCCTAGGCTGACACAAAAGGTCAGTAAGTGGGTGTGAGTAAGAAGGAGAAGAAGGCAGATATTGGGATAAAACAACAAATGGCCAGTGAGACAAATAAGTAACTGCTGTGTGTGTGTCTATAGAGGTCCTCCAGGTGAAACTGGTGTGTGAGTGTCTGCATGAACACAGCCAAGCTCTGTGCTAGCTCTATGCCTTGGTCTGTTGGGCAGGTGTGAGCTGTGCATGGTAGAGGTGGTAGCTCATCATTTTCATCCATGACCATGAAAACTGGCTCTGTCAGGTGTTGCACTGGCACATCCACACCCACGGTCACACTGTTGCTACCTGAACATGACCGATGTCTGCTGGACAAGCTCCCTTTGTGGGGATGACCAGGATCATGAGCACATGGCCTGCCACATTTGGGTGTGGACTACACACCCACTGATAGAGCAGTGGAAACAATACTATGGAAGCATGATTGGGTACAACCATGTTCAGCAGATGATGTGGCTCACCTACACCCACGAGGATGCCATTCCCCTCCCAGCATACGTTCCATCACAGGCATTGCTCGTTCCATGACAGACACCCCTCCGTCCAAGACATACACCCCTCATTCCAATGTGTCATTCATCCAATTCAATGAATTGGCAATATAGTGGAGGCAGTCATGCATGTCAGACTGTGCCACATCCACAACCCTGAGCATTTGTCTCGAGCATCTATAAGAACTTTCCTGTGTCTTCATAATGGCCCTAAACATACACTGAGTGACACAGGAAATGACACCTGTGCCAGGTGGAGGAGAGACAGCAGGCCCTTTCTGATCACCCCTATCAATCCCCCTGTGTGGCACCTCACCCACACTTTGGCTATGGCCGGACTCAACAGGCACTGAAGTCACAGTACCCACACTTCCCTGATCAATATCCTCACCCTCCATCTGTCCACTATCTGTGGGCTCAGTGGACTGGGTAGGCATAGGCCTACTGGTTATGGCCGATGGAAATGCAGGGGATGGCTGTATGCCAACCTCTGCATCAGATTCAACCTCTGCACCCTCCAACTGTGCCTCAGTTTGGCCACCATCATCATCAGAGTCTGCTGATACACTGACATCAGGTAGCACAGGGCCCACACTCCCACTGTCATGTTCACCTGTGATAAAAAGCAAGAAAAACAGGAATACATTAATACCTGCATTACTATAGTGCAATATATGCTAACAAACTAACAGTGCTGCCACTATTACAGCCAATAAAGCAATACACACAACAGGCCTAAGATCAAAATCACACATTACAATATTTCTTTAAATTGCTCAGCAGCATTGACACAAAAATATTTGGCTTACCATTTGCATAAGGCATACTGTGCTGAGGTCCAGATGGTCCTGGAAGAAGTTAAGCATGAGGCAAGGGCAACATAATCACAATTAGCAGTAACACAAGGGGAAAAACATTACCCCTTTATAAGTACCTTAACTCTACTTTCAACAAGAATGTGGCTGACAACTCCAACCTATGCTTATAACTGTAGCAATCGTCAACCCTCCCCCAAAAAGACATGTGACACAGAATTAACTTATTCATTTTAATTCTTTTACTATACAACAATATTCAACTGTTCAAATAACAAAGCCTACCTGGAAGCTCCTCATGGGTTGTGTTTGCTGTCTCAGAAGGTGTTGCGCCCACATCTAGGACATGCTGTACTGTACTCTCCTGGGAGCTGTCTGGGTCTCTAATATTTGCCAGGAAATCTTCAATGGGAATTAGTGGCTGCTCCCTAGCAGGCCCTCCCCTGGTAAACATTTGGGCACAGATGCACATCCCACTGCAGCTGCTCACCTCAGTGCAGATGTTATCATGTCAGTGGCCCTGTGGTGCACCTATTTGTATGATCTGTTGTGGCCACCCACTGCATTGATGCCTTGAACAATCCTGCCACCATATTATCATCCTCTGTACCATATCTCCCCACCCCCTTTCCAGGAGAAAAGCATCATGTTGTCAAAACCCATTGATAATTACTTGATTTTTGGCATCAGTGAAGAGGGGTCTCTGTGGACTGACAAGCCCGAGTAACATACTTGTACATGTCCTAAAAGACAACAGAAGTATAATATACATAAGTATCACATAACTACAAAATAACTATTTCCAGATAAAAGAGAAAAGGTATCCAGTCAGTATCACCCACTGAAGAAACATAAAACAGTCTACAGATGTGAAATACGAACAGCAGGCTGGATGCAAAACAAGGAGAGTAACAGGAGCAACATGTCACAAATCAAGGAGAGTAACAAGAGCAACATGTCACAAAACAAGGAGAGTAACAAGAGCAACATGTCACAAAACAAGGAGAGTAACAAGAGCAACATGTCACAAAACAAGGAGAGTAACAAGAGCAACATGTCACAAAACAAGGAGAGTAACAAGAGCAACATGTCACAAAACAAGGAGAGTAACAAGAGCAACATGTCACAAAACAAGGAGAGTAACAAGAGCAACATGTCACAAAACAAGGAGAGTAACAAGAGCAACATGTCCGTGTTTGTACCATAACAGTAACTCAACTGTGTCCCCCCAAAAGCAGTCCGATCTTGTTTGTGCCATAACAGTAACTCAACTGTGCCCCCCCAAAAAGCAGTCCGATCTTGTTTGTGCCATAACAGTAGCATATTTTTGCTCCTCCCCCACAAAAGAAGAGGCAAATGACCCGTTTTGCTAACAAAACATTTTTAAAATGTTAAAAGTGCTATCAAAGGACCTCTCCCTGAAACATTTGCACATATTTATCACACAGCATTCCATTTTCATGTATTGTCAATCATGTGTACTTCTGAAATAGCTTGACAAACATACCCATTCCATCGTACAGTTCTAACTAATGCATACAGATAAAAGTGTAAAAGCCTTTGTTTCACATTATTCTTAAATACATTCCAGCATATGCAGTATGTAGATGACAAAATGGGAGCATACCTGCTGAAGTTCAGTACTCCTCTGTAAAGAAATATCCTTTAGAAAAGGCATTTTTGCAGTCTTCCAAACATCTACAACTCTCCTCACCATCAGTTTGGCTACATACACATTTACCTTTTTATAATGATGTAGATTATTAATGGATAGAATTTGTCTTTGTCTTTGTTTCATAAATGCTAATTACAGCATAAGTAGATGAATTGCATGCTAATCGATCAATCCAACATGGTGGAGCTATTCAACAAGCTATAAAGCATCCATGTAGACTCCATGATGGTTTTTCCTGCAGATGTCAAAATATTTGCAGTACAGATACTGAAAGTCTACACAGACAGACTGTTAAGGGCTACTGCTGCTTTAATCCATTTGTATGTGCTAGAGGCTGGAGATAATGCTGTTGCTGCCAATAGGCCTAGGCCAAGAAGGAGAAGAGTTTTCAGGCCACATTTAACTGACCTACATGACATGAAAATTGTAGAGAGCTACAGGGTGGATGTGGACAGGAACTCTGCAACCTCTGCTGCCCACAACTCATAGCCAGAGCCAACCGAGGGGAGCTCATTCCAGTGGAAACTAAGGTATGTGTAGCCCTTAGAATCTTAGCTACATGTGTCTTTCACAGACCAATAGGGGACATGCTGGGGATGTCACAGGCATCAGCATCCAGGATCCTCCACCAATTCCTAAATGCTATGCTCCAACATGCCAGTGAGCACATATATTTTCCCTGTATCTCTGAGGAGAGGGCCAGAAATATGCAACAGTTCTACCAGGTAGCCCACTACCCTAAAATACTGAGTACCATAAATTGCACTTGTGCTGAAATTAAGGCACCACCTGGGGAACAGGGTAGGCTGTACATTAACAGAAAGGGCTACCACTGTATCAACTGCCAAGACGTGTAATGCCAAGCAAATCATCTTGAACATGTGTGCTGGCAAACCCGGCAGTTCCCACGATTCATATATCTGGCACACCTCACAACTGTACCAGATGTTTCCTAGGAAGGATATCCCATAGGGTCATTTACTGGCTGTGGCTGATGACACCCATCAGAAATGCACACACATCCATGGAAGAACACCATATTGAGGCACACGCTCAAACCAGAAATGTCATAGAGTGTGTATTTGGGCTGCTGAAGTCATGGTTCAGGTACCTCAATACATCTGTGGGAGCCTTGCAGTAGAATCCACAGCCACATACAGAAATCTTCACAATATGTGCCATGTTACACAACATAATCCTGGGGAAACAGCTGCATCAGGATCAGCAAGAGGAAGGGGCATATCCCACCACCAATGCAAAGGTCACCACAGTCACAGGCAGATGAAGAGTCAGAGGGGGAACCACTGGCTGTTGTGGGTGTAGACAGACATAAGCATGCTCAGTATGCCCTTGCATTGGCTAAGAGACAATGCATAACACACTCACTCATCACCTAGGGGCCAAAATACTTCCTCCTACTCACATATATATATAGTGACATTGATGCTAGGCAACTCACACAACCTTTACCTTCCCATGTATTAGCTGTGTACTGCTTGCATCAGACAGAGTCAGCCCTGAAGTAATACTGTGGCAACTGCTGCATTTACAAGATAAGTTCTGAACCTGGAGTGTATTGTTTAATAATATTATGGCATATCCTTGTATTTCATTACTTGGTACAGTAAGCAAGTAAAAGGTGGGAAATCTGTACAGAAATTAACGTTTGATCACAGATACTTATTTGACTTATATGTGTCCATTAGTAACTAGTAGGCCTCAGGAATCAAATATTCATAGAGGCATACCTCTGAAAAGTATTGATGATCACTGCATGTCCTCAGTTAGCACCATACGTTTGTACTGGAAAATCATTAAAGAGAAAATAATGATATCCATTGCAGTTTCTGATTTCACAACCCTCACAAGATCAAACAACAGGCAAGATGCAAAACAAGGAGAGTAACAAGAGAAACATATCTTTATTTGTGCCATAGCAGTAACTTACCTTTGCTCCCTCCCCAAAAGAACAGTCCATTCTTGTTTGTGCCATAACAGTAACTTACTTTTGCTTGCCGCAAAATAACACTGTGTGCTTGTTTGGGCCATAATCATAACTCACCTTTGCTCTCCCTGAAAGAAAAGCCTATGCTTGTTTGTGCCATAACAGTAACTCAGGTTTGTTACCCCCTCCCCACAAAAGAACAGTGTACCCTTGTATGTGCCATAACAGTAACTCACCTTTGCTCCCCCCAAAAAAAATAGTCTATGCTTATTTGTGCCATCCAACCTGCCCTTCATTTGTTGGCAACTGCATATAATATTATTCTCAGTTAATATCCTCACACATTTTAAGGCCAGTGATATAGAATGGCTTACACACTGCATGTCTCAGAGTACTGGTCATATAACTGATGAATCACCAAAAAACACAGAAAGGTAAGACAGATCTGTATATTTGCAAGCAATAATTATAACAAGTTGTGTAATCACTAAGTGCACTACATCCAAATATAATAAATATAGTAAATGTACGAATAGCAGTTTATTATTTGATATCAGTGTACATTCTGTTGCACTTGGTTGCATAAAGAATGACTTTAGTTCTTGGCTGCAAAGCTGTCTGTGTGGCAGAGAGGGATAAGGCATCCATCCTATGTTCTGAAGGTGCATTGCAGTGAGAGTTCAAATTCGGATTTATGTAGAAATATCTCATCTGTACTAACAGTTTCAACTGTGTATGTCATAGATTGCTTTTCCTCATTCCAACTATTTTGCCCTTTTTTTTACTTTCTTTGTCCTTTTTTTTGGAGGGGTGGCAGTTTGCGTGATGTATCGCTTAGCATACACACATGAACTGGGAAGAATGAGTGGCAGGTTTGGCTGTGTTTATCTCATTGGTGAGGTATGCAGCAGTATGCAAACTGACCCACCCAGGAAGCAGACAGGACCTAGCCAGCCAAAAATGGGTATACTGTGTACTATGTTCCTATAAATATATTTCTGCTCTTTGGACTAGCATGCCCTTCACAGTTGACTAACACACTTACACAACTGCCTGTACATCAAATAACCTTGAAAGTGCATTGCTTGCCACTGTTGGGGACTGCTTACCATCATGCAAACATGTTGCTCGGCAGTCCGCACCCCAGAGCACCATGTTTGTACAATGGTGTGCTGTGCACTACATTTTCAAACAGGGTGCACACTCCCAGTAAACATGATAACTGGAATTGGCAGGAAATAATCAATCTCCATTGCTCCTGACCCATGCCAGACATGGCAGGTGTTCATGGAGAGGATGTCACTTTTAGGGCACAGAGATGAGGTGCCCAGGAGTCCAAGATTTTTGCTGGACTCCTAGTGAAACATGACAGTGCCAGGTTGCAGCAGGGGGACTATTCTGGCTCCCAATATAAATTGGAAGCTTGGGATAGTTTGGCTCAGGCTGTAGCCAGTGCCACTGGTATCTTGCGCACTGGTGACCAATGTAGGTACCACTTTAGTGACCTATGGCAGAGGAAGAGGGGATATCCTTAATGCTTGGATCAAGGAATTTAGACTAGAGCACATCCCACAGATGTGTAAGTATCAGCTACAGAGAGTACTTGTAAGGCTTAAAAGCTGAATATAGGCAAGACTGGTATTAATAATGGTATTCTCTTCTGTTCTGTTTTTTCCACAGCTGCCATGGAAAGGGAGTGCAGTGTTAGGACCCATGTCACTAAATTGGTGAGGATGAGGGAGGCATATGTTATGTATGCAGCAGAAGATTACTGTTATTGTATCACCAAAAATTAAAGATAGCTTGTTTTGGTATTTTATAGAGTTGTATCAAATTGAACATACATATCTCAACTGTAAATGCAAGCATGCATGCATTAGTCTGAAGCACAAAGAAAGATAGATTTGGTATTTTATACAGTTGTGTCAAACTGAGCATACATATTCCAACTGTAAAAACAAGTATGCATGTATTAGTCTGTAGCACAAACCAAGAGTACAATACTAGATTTTAGTCAGAGGTGAAGGGTTCAAATACCACACTTCTCAAATATACAATACTCTTAATTCTTCAATTCTATGCAAGTTAAAGGGTCTATATTACTAGAACAAACACTTAAATGTTTGAATCTGTAAAGGTTGACCTTTACAGATCGAACACTTAAATGTTCGAAATAGTAAAAAAGTATATTAAAAAAAAACAAACATGTAGAAAGGGTTTAGGCAGGGGGGCAGGCACCCCTGCACCCCCTACACCCCCTGCTACTTAAATATACCAACTCTGAGATCGTACTTCAGTGAACTACAGTGCGGAAATGGGAAATTTCCCATTCCCTACACTGTAGCGCGATCTTGGAGTTGGTATATTAACGTTCGGTGGTGTGGGGGTGCAGGGGGGCTTAAACCTTTAGTTTTTTTTTCTATTGTGTATTTTCTTTTTTTAATTTTTGTAAAATTTCAGTCGCTTAACTGTTCAATCTTTAAAGGTTGCCTTTAGAGATTCAAACATTTAAGCGGTCAAGCAT
The DNA here is from genome assembly GCF_019279795.1 of Protopterus annectens. Lineage (NCBI taxonomy): Eukaryota > Metazoa > Chordata > Ceratodontiformes > Protopteridae > Protopterus > Protopterus annectens. Next base: position 157,745,996 of record NC_056746.1, on the reverse strand, counting down.
CTAATATAGACCCAAGTTAAAGTTTAAAGCAGGGGTGGCTCGTGCTATAAGACTGCAGGACTGCAGCCCCCCCACCTGTAAAAAGAAACAAGAAAAATAAATTGTGAGTCCACCCCCCACTGTAGAAAGTTAATAGATAAAAAAAAATTCACACGTCCTGGAACTCTGCCTGCCCAGAAGTCTGTGCATTGATGACCACACAGACCAGACTGCATCACCTGCAGGCTGGAGGTTCCAGCCTACTCACATCTCGCAGGGAAACCAGAACAGCCTGCACAGGCTGCTATGGAGGATGGACAGGTGATCAGGCTACTGCAGAGGACAGATGCAGGCCACTACAGAGGATGAGGACTTAGCTGCCATGGAGGAATGAATTGGATCTGCTGCAGAGGACAAGGACTTAGATCTGCTGGAGGTAGTGTGTGTGTGTGTGTGTGTGTGTGTGTGTGTGTGTGTGTGTGTGTGTGTGTGTGTGTGTGTGTGTGTGTGTGTGTGTGTAATGCCCCAGTTGCTACATACTGGTGGCTAGAGAGAACACATGGTGGTGGGTAGTGAATACTTAGGCTTGAACCCTGTACCTTGAGTGCAGGTAGTAAGGGCCTGAATTCCCTACTCACCACTATTTGTAAAAAAATTTGCAGGTTTTTGCATCATATTTGTTCTGTTCCTCATAAAATCTGTGGTTTCTGTATGTTTGTTGTTCCTGGCAAAGTCAGTAGTGCACTGGTAGCATTGTCGCCTGACTGCTACAGGTTCTCTGGTTTGATTCTTGGCTGGGGTGATTTCTGTTTGGAGTCTGCATGTCTTCCCATCTTACAAAGACATGTGTCTGGATTGTTTCTCCCTGCTTTGCTGAAAATTGGCTTTTCTTCCAAGTCAGACTTTCCTGGTTAACAAATGTTAAATAATATAACAGGCATTTGAATTTCAGACTTCATATTCTTCAGAAAGTACATGACCTTTTATTCTAGCAATTTTTCTAAGTTTATAACATGGATATTTGAAATTTGTCCTTATTTTTGGGACTGTATTCCCTCATTATTGGCTTTGTCCAGGTTTTTTGTGCTAAGGTTGAAAGCTATGGTGAGAACTGAATTCACTGAATATGTTTGGGGGCTGTATTTCCCTATTACTGGCTTTGTCCATGTGTTTTTTGCTAAGAGGTTGAGCGGTATGGTGAGAACTGAATTCACTGAATATGTTTGGGGGATGTATTCCCCCATTATTGGCTTTGTTCAGGTGTTTTGTGCTAAGAGGTTGACAGCTATGGTGAGAACTGAATTCACTAAATGGTAGTCATTTAAGTTTCAGTCTTCCTCTCTTTCACAAAACAGCTGATTTGGCATAGTGGTATGTTGCTCTGACTGTTTTGCACAGAGTTCCCCTGGGTTCAAGACTTGGCAGTGAAATGTATGGTGGTAACACAGCATTTTATTGTAGCAACTTTCCAGCATTATACAAGCAATGTTTAAAATGTGTCCCTGTTTTTTGGGCTTTTGTCCCCCCCCCCCCAATAAATTTTGGCTTTTTCCAGATTTCTTGTGCTGCAAAGTTCAGAGATACAGCAGAGTGTCTGGTAGATTTTACAAGGAGCTGAGGGCTGCAGGGGAACAAAAGTTTAGTACTGCTTATGGTGAGTCTACTTGCATTGTTAATAGCACAACAAGTAGTGTACTTGTTTTTTGATGCAGAAGGCTGTGGGTTCTACTCCCACAGTTGGTAGATGCATTGCTGATACTGTACTGTGTTATAAATGGGGTGGGTACTGCAGTCCTTTTTGGCGAAGATACCTTGTAACTATGAACCTGTTATCAGTTTGCCATCCATTCCCTACAGCAATATTACTAACTTATCATTTTTTTAATGCAACATGGGCAAATTATTCCTCAAGGGCAACAACCACTTTATCTGTAGATGAAACAATGACATATAAAGTTTTTTGCTAGCAGCAACCTCTTCATTAGTTACAGATTTCTTTAATGTGGAATTATTTAGATGACTTTTACTTCTTCAGAAATTGTGCATATTTACTGATACTGGTGGACTGTAGAAGTTTGAGTAGACCTTTATGATGGAAATGTAAGTTTGACTAGACTTTTATGATGGAAATGTTCTGAATTGGACAGTTTTGTCATTATTGGTGCATGCATTTTGTTTAATTGTTTCTGGAAAAATGTTCAAAACAATAAATTTAAAATACCCTCTTACAACTGTACTGTATTGTACAAGGAATATAATTTAATACAGTCAGGAAGGTGTATCAAAGAGCATGTGTATGTTTCATGTTCAAGGGGCCTATGATTTGAAAACAGCCCAAAGTTAATCTTTATCTGCCACTGGTAAAATGTATTCTCTTTGAATGTGGGTTTCAATGCTGTTTCAATGAATGTGAGTTTCAAGAGCAGAAAAGTTTTAATGCTAAGTCTATTTTCATTGTGAGACTGCATTGCTTTGTTTAGCAGATATCTATTAGGGTCTGTGCTGTAAAATGCAAAATAAAACTTTCAAATGAAATCCAAATCATCGCAGAAGTAAAGCAGTATGCACATTACAGTGTTTATGGTAAATGGGGCGAAATAACCAAGGAATGGGACATTGGAATAGTTGCAGGGGGGAGGCTCCATTCAACCATGATTTTGTGAGGGGGGAAGGGCAGCAAACTCAGACAGCCCTGGCTGAACTATACCTCTCAACTGTCCAGATTTTTGCAGAATGAATAGATTTTTGCTTCTTATTTTTGGTTTGTTCCTCATAAAATTTGTGGTTTTCTGGCAAATCATTTAGGAATGAAGTCACTAAATAATGACAGACATTGAGTTTCAGACATTATAACCTTCAGAAAAATGCATGCTAAAGCAAGACCTGATATTCTATCAACTGTTTTACGTTTATACAAGAGCAATTTTTAGTACTGTTTGTATCTTCACCCAGTATATTTATTTGGCCTTGTCCGGATTTCCTGCACTAAGAGGTTGAGAGGTACGTGCAAATAAATTGCTTTATAGAATTAGGAATATCCAAACCTCTCAACTGTCCCCAATTTTGGCTCAAAATGTTGCTCTCCCCCTAATAACCCCTCCACAAAATGGCAATTTTGGATGAAAACATGGAGGGTTTACAATTATAAATAACTGTAATGATCAAAGTTATAGATTACTTTTATTTTAGAAATGCATGCAGATGCTCTTATTTTGTCAGCTGCTCAAGTTAACAGTACTAATATTAAAAAGGTGTCCCTTCGTTGACAGGTTCCTAGCTGTATTATGTGGCAATTTTATATTTCTGCATCACATTTTTGGTCTGTTTTCCATAAAATTGTGGTTTTCTGCCAAATTAGTGGCAAATCATTAAAGATTGAGGTTAGAAAATAATGGCAGACATTTGAGTTTCAGATGTCATACCGTTTAGAAAATTCATACTAATGCAAGACCTACTACTATTCTATTATCTTTCTAAGTTTATAAGAGCAATATTTAAACATTGTCCTTATTTTTGGGCCTGTGTCCCACTTCCATGTATGGCTTTGTCCAAATTTTTTGTTCTGAGGTTGAGAGGTATGAGTGTCAGAGCCATCACCATCAGCCAGAGACATTTCAAATTGTGACATGCTTGTTGCACCCCACTCCTCCATGTAGTGACTCTGGATGTGTCCAAGCAAGGCAAGGAGCAGTTATGCAGTATAAGTGTGCAGAGTATTCTCCCATCTAAGGTAGACACAAGTACAACAGTGGCTTTTCATCTGTCCTTGATTTTGCAGAATGTTCTGGTTTTCTGTCATATTTTTATACTGTTGATTTATGCTTTTTATTAGTCAGAAAATGCATGCTGTCGCAGTGCCCTGTTGCTTTGTGTTTAAGTAGCACTGCTTTAATGACTATCGGGTAAGCTTGTCTGAGATTGGAAGATGCAAGTAACCTTTAATAAGCATACTGTTAAATAATTACCAACACTGAAAGCCTTTTTGTTGTTGCCATACAGAGAATATTTACATAACTAGATAACGTACAAGCCTTAGTTATTGAAATGCATATGACAGTATTTGTAATAAAGGACAGGATTACAGTATTTTCAGAAGCTCATTACATCTGTTGGAGGCTTGCAGTTATCTTTGCAGGCTTTACCCGTAAACTAAACAAAATGCCAATCTATCATGTGTGGTCCATAACCTGTGCAGTAATCCTTTAAGCAATTTATCTTGAGCTTGTGTCTTGTTTTCTGTTCATTTTTTACTTTGATCACATTTACCCCATTAAACAAGTAGATAATTGTTGTCAGGCAGCAGGCCTTTTTTGGATAAGAAACATTTTTACAAGTGGGGGTATCACAGAGATTTCTACTTTCAGCATGTTACTTGGTACTTTTATAAAGCTGAATATAATTTATAATTAGAACTGCAGTGCAAGGAGAAGCTTGTTTTTTTATACTTGATTTTGACTAGTATTCCAGTAATGTATTTAAAAAGTAATTTATTTTTTCATGCCTCACAACCTTTTTGTTTCCATCTAGATATTAAGTAAGCTGTCATGTAGCCAATGCATTGAAATATTTTTTTCTTCTACACTTCATTTTGTCTTGATTGAACTCTTGTAATGACAGTTTGGCACCCAGGGCAGCGTATTTAATTAAAGTTCCAGTTGTTGTGTTTTTGAGCATAGCCCCACCCCTTTCTAATTGGCCATACCCTTTCCCATTGGCCCCACCCATTCAGCTGTCTCCTGCAACACCCCTTTAATTTGAAGTCACCATCCACCACTGTAAAGCTCTATACCAGTGACACTCATGCCCTGCTGTAAACTGTAATCTGGATAACTGGAACATGCATCTGTGCAATATATACACATGTAAAGGAGCACTTATTGCAGTCTGTAGTATAGTGTGCATCTGTATGGAGCTGGTAGTCTTAAAAGTAAAATATATCTGTTAGAAGGTGGTAGTCTTAAGAGTAAGGGATAAGATAATAGAGTCAAATAATTGTATTAATGCATTGTGTGTTACATATGAAGGTACTAATCTTATCCTTTATTTTGTCTCTCACCCCAACTATAATCTCTCTCTCTTTTTCTTTTTCTTTTATTTTATTACATCATCAAAATGTGCCCATGTCATCCATGTATACCACATCACAAAATGCTTCATAGCACAGCAAGGTAGGTCTTCCCTACATAATCCACCTACCCCCACTCCAATGCCCCTGGCAGCATTACTCAGCATGTCTGAGAGCCAACCTGACAGCACCACCTCTGCTGCTCCTGGACTACTTGCCCCCTCAGGTAGTTCTGCCCCGGAGTATATCCAATGGTTCTCTCCAGGAGCAGTTGCAGAGGTGGCAAGTTTATCACCTACACTGAACTGCCAGGTATGATGCATAGGGTTGTGATCCACAATGCTGCTGTACGCCTACGCTGGCTGGAGGGGCTGTTCTCCCTCATCTTGCATCAGACCAGGAGGAGACAAAGGAGATGTCAGGCACTGCAGCCAGTCATGGAATGAGGTGACAGTGATGACAGTCCTGCAGCCAGTCACGGAGTGAGGTGACAGTGATGACAGTCCTGTGGGTGAGGACTTGATTCTCACTGTCAACCAGCTTGACATCCATGGTGTTGATCTTCTTATATACATAAAGAAGATGCTATGGCTTGGGTGTTCATTTAAGTAGTTTATTGAATACAAACCCATCAGGATAGATAGCAGGAACATTGAACTTAAACTATCTAACTGACTGACTACATACTTGCATGCTGGCACTCTGGCTATTCACTCTAAATGGCACTCTTGCTTGCACATGCTCAGTACTTATATGCATGTGCTGCCTCACTGGAAAGCTTCTTAAACGTATATCACATGCACTGATCTACATCCTCCCTCTTTACTGAGCCATTTCATATAAACAATGACATTTTAATAGGCATACAGTTATACAGACACTAATAAAGAAAAATAACAGTCATGTCCAGGTTGCAGTATTTCTGGAACTAGGTTTCAAGATGCAACCTGATTTTGTGACATAATAGTTAGGACTGGGTTTAGCAACAGGAACAGTCAATGGGAAATGTTCTGCTTGAGGAGTCTCAGGGATTTTGTCAGGAATGGGGATTGCTGATGGAATGTTCTCTGGAACAGAAACACTGGAAAAGTCACCCTGAGAACTAAAGTCTTTGTCACAGGCAAGATGCTGTAGCCTGTAACATTGATTCGGACACTGGTAACAAATGCTTCCAATTTTGTCTGAATTTCATTCCTTGTGATTCCACAATGTACGATCTCTGCTCTTGACACAAACTTTTCACAATTCCGATGCGATCAAAACCTTTTGACGTCTGCATCCTCACTATCTCCCCTTTTTGTAATTGCAGAGCGGTTTGCTGGTTTATCATAGTAAGACTTCTGGGGCAAACACTTTTTCAACAATTGGCCTTTTACTGCTTTGTTGTTCTTAGCACTTGGAACCACTAAATTACTGCTGATTGGTAGTGTGGTTCTGGTTTGTCTCGACAAAGGTCTCTGGGCAGGAGAACAAAGATGTTTATCACGAGGAATGTTTTTGAGATTTAACAAGCTGAGAAAAACATCGGTATTGTCATGTCTAGATTTCTCTAATAGCTGTTTTGAACTTGGAACTGCATGTTTAGCCAAGATGTTTCACTGAGGATATTCAGGACTACTTGTAATGTGAACAAAGTCCCACTTCTCTGCAAATGTCTTGAACTGCTGACTTGTAAACTGTGCAACATTGTCAGAAATAACAATATGCGGACTACCATGGACAGAAAAATGTTGCTTCAACTTAGTAATGACAGTACTGGAAGCTAGGTTGGGAAGTAGGTCAATCTAAAACCAATTTGAATAAGAGTCTACTAACACCAAGTAAGGTTGACCATTCCACTCAAAAATATCTGTGCCTACTTTTGACCAAGGTTGTTCAGGAATCTGGCTTAACTTAAGTGGTTCTTCCTGTTGATGCAGCTTTGTACTATTACACTGAACAAGATGAAATTACTTCATAGAAGGCCAAAATTCTAGTCCTGTCATCCTTCTTTTGATAGAATCAGTTCCTGGGTAGTCACTATGCAAAATCTTAATATACTCTTGTAAAGATTTTGGAACAATCACTTTAGGACCTTTCATGATGATACCATTGTCTGACAAAATCTCATCTCTGTATAGAAAATAAGGTTGCACTTCTACTGGTAAACAAGATTGCTTTGAAGGCCATCCTTAACTGATAAAGTGATTGAGCTACTTGAGAACTGTATCTAAAACTGTGTGAGTTCTGAACTCATCAAGACATGTGAAAGCAAAATTTCTCACTTCCATGACCTCAAAATCAAGTTGCTCATTATTATGCTGTTCTGTGTTTTTCTGGGAGATCTGGATAAAGTATCAGCAAGATAAAGAAGTCTACCTTTTGTGTAAACAAGACTGAAATTGTACTTTTGCAATTTGGAACATATGTTGCAGTCTAGCTGGAGCTGTATACATAGGCTTTCTCAAAATAGTGACAAGAGGTTGGTGGTCAGTTTTGATCTGGATAGGTCAACCATAAATATAATCATGGAACGTCAAACATGCAAACACAATTGCCAAAAGCTCTTTCTCAATCTGGGCATATTGCATCTCGGTCTGGGTAAGAGTTCTTGGTGCATAGGCTACTGGTCTACCTTCTTAAAGAATGGCTACACCTAGACCAAACTTAGAAGCATCACAGGAAAGAGTGACTGGTTAGTAACATTATACCAACTGAGAGTTGTCGGGTTGGCAATTTTCTGTTTCAGGACATCGAATACTCTTTGGTGTTGCTCTGAAAATGACCAAATGACATCTTTGCATGTCAGCTCCCTTAGCAGTGCTGAAAGTTGTCTTAAATCTGGAATGAACTTGCCTAGACAGTTGACCATGCTAAGAAAATGTTGTAGGGCTTGGACATTGTCTGAAGCTGGCATTTTGAGAATTGCTGTTTGCTTGGAAGGATCTGGTCATAAGCCTGAACTGGTAAACAAGTGACCAACATAAGTAACTTCTTGTAGCCTGAATTTGCACTTCTGAGGATTCATCTTAAGATTCACTTCACATGCTCTTTCCAGAACTTTCCTGATGTCCCTGTCATTGTTCAGCTTCACCATTACTTCCTACTAAAATATCATCTACTATAATAGCACAGGGATAGCCAGAAAAAATTAGCTTCCTTGCATGCCGAAAGACTTCACTGGCAGAGTTTATCCCAAATGGCATTCTTACAAATCTGTATCTTCCAAATGGTGTACTGAATGTGGTTAACAATGAAGATTTCCAGTCAAACAAAATTTGCCAGAATTAACTCTTTGTATCTAAGACAGAAAAATCATGATTTCCACCACAATTATGACCATAGAATATGAAGCTGGGTAGGGGCACATGTTTTGACTTTGCTGAGTCATCCTTATGCTTCACTGAGTATGCTCTGGAATTTGCTGGAAAAACGTGCGGCTTCCCAGGGACTGTTACAGGATCTGCAGTAGCTGCCATGTGCTTTGGCCTGTTTCTTTTAACCACTTGCTGAATACTGTCAACATGAGCTTTGTCACTGTGCCTTCCACTGCTATTCTCATTTGTAAGCATACTTGTGTGCCTGTCTGTAAGCCTGTATATATGACAAATTTCAATGCCTTATTCAACATCAAATCACTGTCTCGAAGCAAAATCTTTTTCACTGTGTCATTATTAATACCACACACAAGCCTGTCTTTTATCAACTCATCTCTCAAATCTGCACATTTTAGCTTTGAGAAATAAGGCTGTTATATATGCTGCAAAATTTCACCAGGCCTTTGATCCCTTGTGTAAAATAAGGGGTCTATATTACATCATCGAACTCACAGGAGTTTGAATGATGTAATATCGAACTGTTAAGTTCGAAACCCAAAAAGTATGAAAACATAGAAAAATGGAAAAAAATCGCTGTTCCATTACAAAAAAAAAAAAAAAACACGTACACTTTAAACTTAAACTAATGTGGGGGGCTCAGCCCCCCCACACCCCCCAACATGGGATGCTGTGCCCCCACACCTCCCCTACTTAAATATACCAACCCCAAAATCACACCACAGTGGAGGAAATAGCAAAGCGGCGAAAACAGCCCACCGATTTTTTCCCCTGGGAAAAAAATCAGTGTTCTGTGGCTTCGTTATTTTCATGTTTCGAACATTTGGGTTTGATATTACAATGTTCGGAGTCATGTGAGTTTGACGCTGTGATATAGATTCAAAAATAAGTGCCTTTCCACTGTAATATTTGTTTGGGGAGTAAACATTTCTCTAAATTTACATTTTAAGCATTCAGGGTTTTCCCTTGTTTCAGCCAATACCACTATATGGCAGTTTTCCCCCTCCCCTGCAAACACAGCAGATGCATATATAAATGAACACACTCTTTCAGTGGCCTCTGAACCAGCTAAATTAAGCAGAATAAATGCCTTTGTATGTGCACCTTTGTCAGAAAAAGCAACCTGTATGAAAATATTATATTCCTGCTCAAATACTCTCCAATTTTCTGCAATATTGTTATCAAATACAAGTGGTGAGGGTCTGCAAAAACCTTCTGCCATGTCCACAGATTATAGTAAAACACAATGCTAAATGTAATATTCAAATGCACAATAAGCTCTTTGAAATACTGTAGTCTGCGAAATATGCTTTGAAACAACTGCACTTTGCAAAATATTCTTTGAAATGACTGAACTTTCCAAACTGCACTGTAATACTACACACACGTGCAAACACTTTGCATACTTTGGATACTTTGAATAGCTTTAGTTAATATGAAAAAGTAGCACATAGTGAAAAAATACAGTTGTTTTCCCTTTTTCTATACATTTTATGTGATTCGGATGGTTTACCTTCATGTGTGCGTATTGCACACGGGTGAACAGCAATTGTCCGAAAGGCAGTTTGCAAGGTTTGCAAACGCCGAACGGAAAAAGGTTCGAATGTGCAATGAGCGAATGCACAGTGACATTTGCTCATTGCACATTCGACATTTTGGGGCAGATTGCACTATATTGGGGATTGGAAAATGGTCCCTTTCCCCACTGTAGAGCGATCTCAGAGTTAGAATATGAAATTAGGGGTGTGTGGGGGCCACAGCCCCTCACATGGGGGGTGCAGGAGGGCTTGCCCCCCTGCTTTACACTTTATTAGATTTTTTCGACATTAATCTTCGAAAACCAGCGAATCTGCTTTTCGATTTTCTGATTTTCGAACATTTAAAACTGTCGCTGTTTTCATTTTCGTGGTTACGATTCGCTCATATGAGCAATCACACCACTGTGATTCGGCTTTGTAAAGGTAAACCAATTCGAATATTGTTTCAAACATTTTTGTAATTATTTTGAATATTTTTATCAATATTTCGCAGTTTTGGACATTTCATTTAATAAGAAATTTGTTTTGAGCATTCTGAGTAGTTTGTTTTATATTTGTAGCAAAAAATTATTTAAGCAAGTTTTAGTACCTGGAATTTGTTTCTGACCTGTTTTTTGAGTCTTTTAGCAGTAGGGATGATCCACTCTTGTATATTCCTCCAACTCTATGTGGTTGCCTCACAGCTGTAATTCTGGATTGCATTCTGACATCATGTCATTCTTCTTATATACGTAAAGAAGATGTTGAGGCTTTGGTGTTCATTTAAGTAGTTTACTGAATACAAACCCATCAGGATGGATAGCAAGAACACTGAACTTAAACTAACTAACTGACTACATACTTGCATTATCTCACTCTGGCTGTTCACTCTAAATGGCACTCTTGCTTGCACGTGCTCAGTACTTATATGCATGTGCTGACTCAGTGGAAAGCTTCTTAAAGGTATATCACACACATTGATCTACACAATGGTCCTGGATGTCCCCACCCTCATCCCATCCATGGTGTCCACTGATCTCTTGTGTCTATCACCACCCCTGTGTCTTGTCTTGTTTGTTTTGCCTGTCTGCAAAAGTTTCCTCACCTACCCAATGTACCAGCAGCCTATCTCTCCCTAGAGGAATGGTTCCAGCCCAGGAGTTAGTAGTTTATTGGCCATTTTGAGCTAATTTCTGTCTCTTTCATTTCCCTGCTATACAAAACACATTTGCACAGTTCTGCGCACTGGGCAGTGCCGGTTAACTAGGGTTACATTATTCCTGGCTCCACTAAGTCTCCTCTTCAGTTTTTCCCTTGGAACTAGTTTAACTCTCAACCTAAGCACTCAAAAAGCATCCTACAGCCCAGCACTTGCTCAGACCTAATAGCAAGCACTAATATACCCTGACACTTGATTGCCCAGCAGGATAAGGCTCTTTATTCACTCTTCACCAACCAAGCGACTAAACAGCTCACCCTACTATTCAGGCATGACCAAAGGGCAATTTCAGGTGTACTCTCCAGTCCAGCTGGTGAATCTGGGTATCCTGAGGCAATGTTACAACTGCCTCATGAACACAGACAACCCTCTCCTCCTACCACAAAACACTAATATATGTGAGAGATGCAATTATACAGCCAAACTGGAGGCTAAGCTCTCTCCACCCAAGACTGGAACAGACAGTCAAGAGGAAAAGGTTAACACTTGCACCACACCTCCAGCCACACATAGACCTACTAAACCAGCACTGGTAAAAAATACACATAAATACACAAAATCATACTCAGAGGCAGTAAATAAAAACCTGCAAAGGCATCAGAGACCTCCAAAGCATACACCCAAACAACCTGCACCTCCTGTCACAAACCACACAACACATAAAACACAAAATCAGTGTGCCGCACAATCACAGCCCTTAAGGCGAAATAACATACCTAACACACTAGTAACAGGTGACTCTATAGTCAGGGACACTGGCATCCCACTCATTAGGCTGGACAAGCAGAAAGTTACTGTTAGCTGCCGGTCAGGAGCCAGAATCTGCTACATAACACAAGCACTCAGGTCACTCCAGAACAAGTACAAATATGACTCTGTAATTGTTCATGTTGGTGTGAATGACCTGAGACGTACCTCCCTAGACTACATGAAAAGAGACATGGAAGAGCTCTCTGATCATGTAGCCTAGGCTGGTATGACCCTGACCCTGAGTAGCATCCTGCCCTCACCAAGACTGATACCTCAGTATAAAGAAAAAATTATCAATTTCAACAATTGGCTAAGCTTCTGGTGTCATTCAAAGGGGATCCAGTGTCTGTCAACCTGGGACAACATGCTCGACAAGCCACGTTGCTTCGCAAGAGACTGCTTGCACCAGTCACCCCTAGGCTTTCGAATACTGGCCAAGGCTCTTGCTGCCCCCATAGTGCCTTTTTAGGCAAGGCTCAAAAGTCAAACCCACCTCCATAAACAGCACAATTAATAAAAAACTGAGGGTTATGCTACTCAATGCCAGGAGTTTAAATCTCAAAATGCACATGCTCGAAGCACTCCTCAGTATGGAGAACGTCGACATCTGTACAGTAACTGAAACCTGGTTCAAGGCTGCAGAGAGCACCCTAGCACTACCGGGCAACAACTCATGCCACACGTTTCGGCCACAGATCATGGACCGAAACACAAAAGGAGGGGGTGTATCCATATTCATCAAGGATACCTACACCTCCAGGTTAGTGCGCAGCATGATACCTCTGAGATCATCCATGTGCAACTAACATCGGGCAAATCTGCAATGCACATTGTGGCCTGCTACAGATCACCCTCCATGACCCAGGACCACCACTCCACCTTTCTGGAGACACTGAAAAACATGAAGGTCCTAACGAACACCTTGATATTGGGCAATTTCAATTACCCTACCATTAACTGGGAAAACTACTCGAGTACAAACTCCCAGGCCCAGCACTTCCTGGAATTCATCAATTCAAATGTCCTGGATCAGCTGGTAACTCCCCTACCAGAGGTGAAAACATATTGGACTTGGTCATCACCAACATGGGCGACAGGTGTTCCACACCGGCGGTCAACCTGTCACTGGTTAGATCAGACCATAAACTAATCACTTTGGATGTCCACACCCCACCACCACCTCCAACTAAGGAAACCACAGTAAAAAAATTTTCTAAAGCAAACTTCACCTTACTTAAGACAGAGGAGGTAAGTTTCACAGCCCCCACGCTAAAGGATAATGCTGTCCAAGATGCAGAAACCTTTACAGATGCACTCTATGAGCACCTACAAGGATGCATGGAGCATGCCATCCCTAGCAAAACCAGGACTCACTCCTCTAAGAGAAGGAAACCAGTCTGGTGGACCCCTGCCATAAACAGGCTATACAATAGAAGGAGGAAACTAGTTCAGAAAAAAAAGCAAATCCCAAGAAGGAAATACATCCCTGATCAGTATCAGTAAGAAACTAAGATCCTTCATAAAATAATCCAAGGCTAATTTCGAAAGAAAAATAGCCAAGTATTCAAAAGATAACCACAAAGCCTTCTTTAGCTATGCTAAGAATCTAAGTGGCAACTCGCAGATATGCACTGAACTAAATAGCACAAAATATACTGAACCTACTGAAATTGCCAATATACTGGCAGATAGATTCAGTGCAAACTTCACCCTGCTCTCACCCCCAAAAGGGCTCCCAACAATACTGGAAAAGTGTAGTGTCCCGGAAATCACAGACGCACAGGTGAAAACAGCCCTTTCAAAAGCCAAAAACACAGCATCAGTGGGGCCAGACGGTGTCCCAGGCTGCGTCTTGTAAGAACTACAGAACGAACTAAACCCCACATAAACATGCTGTTCAACCTCAGCCTCTCCACAGACTATGTGCCCATAGAATGGAGCACAGCAATGGTTATTCCACTCCACAAAGGAGGGGCCACAACTGACCCTGGTAACTACCGCCCCATAAGCCTGACTAGCCTGGTTTGCAAGGCTATAGAGCACATCATCATGGAACTCATTAACAAAGACATTGGAAACCTCCAAACACTTGACCCAACCCAGTTCGGCTTTGTTAAGGGCAGATCATGCCTACTAAACCTCGTTGACTTCTTTGAGACAGTCACCAAGGCCATAGATGAGGGAAAGGTGGTTCACTCAGCCTACCTTGACCTCGCCAAGACTTTCAACACCATTCCCCACTTGGGTATTACAGAAAAACTCACCAGCCTGAACATAAACCCCTGTGTCACGAGATGGGTTGCCAACTGGCTTACAGGCAGAACTCACACGGTAAGAATAGTGGGCTCCAGGTCCGACTCTAAACCAGTCACAAGTGGTGTCCCACAAGACTCGGTCCTGGGACCCCTACTGTTTGGCATATACTTCTCAGAAGTACAGGCAAATACAGGAGGACTATGGCTAACCAAGTTCGCCTATGACTGCAAACTGGGAGCCATAATTGACTCACCGGCTAACACGGACATCCTCCAAAAGGGCCTTACTGAGATAGACAACTGGTGTCAAAGTCATGACCTCAAGCTAAATGCCAAAAAATGCATAGTCATCCTATCTGGGAAAAACAAAACACCCACAAATTACCACATAGGTGGCATCCCCCTTAATACAGAAGAGGTAATAAAAGATCTGGAGACCCAGGTAGATAGTAATCTCTCCTTTGACAATCATATTGCCAAAGTAGTTAGGAAATCCTTCTATGAGGTCCATCTAATTACTAAAGGATTCGCATCTAGAAATAAAGAGGTTATAGTGCCCCTCTACTCGTCACTCATCAGACCCATCATAGAGTACAATGCCCCATTTGGGATGTACCTCACAAAACACTTCCAACAGCTGGAAAGACCACAAAAGTACCTCACCAAGAGGATTACTGGCCTTAAACATATGTCCTATGCAGCCCGACTGAAAAAATTCCTGCTGCACTCAGTGGCATATCGCTTACTCAGAGGTGATCTCTGCCTGACTTACAAAGCCATGTCCAACTCAGAATTGATGGACATGCTCCACCAAAAGAAATCCAAGTCACTGCAAGCCACGTGCTCTAGTGAGCTAAACCTCGCCACAACAATAAATAGAACATGTTGGAGGGATAAATTCCTGTCACAGAGACTCCCCATGCTTTGGAACAAAATTCCAAAATACAATAGGCAGAGCCCCTCACTAACACTCTTCAAGAGAAACCTTGACGAGTGGATGGGTAACAGAAAATACACCCCTGGGATCACTTTATTGGCTCTGCTTGACAGAGGATCAGTTAATTAATAAATGGGGCAGGGAAAGCCGACACAGTCTGGCTAGGCTTATAAATGCCCTTGGGCAGATAGCCTAGTACCTACCTATGAACCTATGAACCTATACCTATGTTCCTTCCCCAATATTCCTCCGTCTCCAAACAAAGGGCACCTGTCCCACAAAAAAAAATCTTTCCATAAGTAGCTCTCCATTTCACACATATCTTCTTGACACACTTGATGCTGTCCAGTTGGCTATACAACATGACTGTGTTGTGGTCACCCCTCTCTCTGGAGAAGACAGTCCAAGTTCAGCTAATATTCTGCATATATTATCAGTTTTTACTGCTGAAGAAATGGATAGCTATGTTTCTTTCCTACCTCCCTCCTGCACATTTATGTATTGCTTTCCATTTGTTCTTCCCCTTGCTTTCTCCCCATTTTGCCTCTGTCCTATATTCCATATTTCTTTTCTTTAATGCATTAATGTGTGATGGTGTGTATCTCACACCAATGTGCAGCAACAGTAATAGGAAAGTACTTAAAAGTGTTAGATTCAGGTGTATTCAAACCCAGTACCATCTGGCCCAGAAAAGGAATGCATGACTGCATTAACTGCATTAACACATGCCACCACAGAGTCAGTTAAGTAGCAGATGTATTCCCAAAACTCTATACTAAATGTCAGACTTTAGCATTCCCATTTCACCACTGTCCTATCTCCATTTCTTTTTTTAGTGCCTTATTGCACAATGTTGCACATTGCACACCATTGCACATCAATGGTAAAGCAAAAGCATTTAAAAGTATTACATACAGCTGTATTCAAACCCAGTACCATCTGGCCCCAAAATAGGATTTATCACTGCATTAACTGCATTAACACCTGCTGCCACAGAGTCAGTTAAGTATGTGGTGTATTCCAGAAACTCTATACCAAGTTTCAGACTTTAGCATCTCTATTTCACCACTGTCCTATCTTCCCCGTTTTTTTTTTAGTGCACCAATGTACACCAATGGTAAACCAAAAGTATTAGATACAGCTGTATTCTAACCCAGTACCATCTGGCCCCAAAATAGGATTTATCATTGCATTAACACCTGCTGCCACAGAGTTAGTTAAGTATCAGGTGTATTCCACAGACCTAGTACTATCTGTCATACTTTAACAATGCTGGCACTGGAATGGTTACATGGCATTCCCTTATTTTACTAATCATTGTTAAGGTCTCCCTTTTACTGATAGAGCAATATCACACAAACAAGATAAGCACAGCCAAACTGTCCCTTCATTCTCTGTTGCCTGTGATTGTGCTAAGTGCCACATTCTGCAAGCAATGGTTAAATAATAAAATAATAATAATAAAAAACTGACAGAGAAAACACAATTTGCACACAAACGAAGAGTAGGCTGGATGTTAATGAAACAGAAACTACGAACTGTGCACTGCTTACTTGCATTTCCAGTCTTGACAGACGTATGTGTAACACTTTGTAAGTCTAACCTGACACACTCACCTGATATAAGCATTCACAGTTGCCAACCATACACTGGATGAGTGCCTGCACAATGTTTACATTTGCTATATGGAGCCAAGGATTTTGGATTCAGTAATTCTAATGAGTGCAGACCTCATTTGCATCTTCACTGTGCTGACAGCCCTGAATCTACACCAGAAGCCAACCATGTAGCTAGGAAACTGAAGGAGAGCCGAATTGTTTATGTGTTTTACACAGAAGAGAGGATATTACTTTGGAATATATCTGCACAAAGGAGTGCTGATTTTTAGATGATATGCCTGCATTTCATCAGCTACATATTGCATATGCTGACATGTAACTATGATTAGTCTGTTTAATGTTTTTTATAGTTATTTTGATTAGCACACACTTTTACACTTTTATCTGTATCCATTATTTACAAATGTACTGCTCATTTGGAGGTGGGGGAGCAACGCTGCATTTGTGTTATGGCGCAAAAAAGGATTATGTTGCTAATGTTACCCTCCTTTTGTTGCATCCAGTCAACTGCCACATGTTAAGGTCAGTTCTGTACAAATGTGACATATTTTGCATTTTATTCTGTCTGTGTAGACTGCTTTCTGTGGCTGCATTCCAAAAGTTTGGGATTTCACAGAGAGCACCAGCATGGAGTCTACATGGCTGTGTTATAGCTTGTTGAATAGCTCCAATGTGTTGCCTTGGGTGATTAGCATACCATTCAGCTGCTTATGCAGTAATTAGCATGCTACGGTTTTTACCTTGTTTACATGGGGGGGGGGGTGCCACTACACTATGCTTACTGAATTTAGAAGTTTCCACTCCTGTGTGTGTGCATAGCCCCGGGACATGCTCACAGTGGAAAACCACCATGTAGGCTTTATTGAATTCCACTGACTGTCTTTTGAATGTACAATATCATTATTCAGTAAAAACAAAAAAGTTATAACACTTTGATTAGCAAATTTATTTTATTTTTTATTTGTCCTTTAGTAAGCATGAAAGTCTGACTGAGCCAATGGTCCATTTTCAGCAAAGGTCTGAGGAAAAGACCCCACAACACATTAAATATTTTACAATGGGCTAGGGAGAAAGACTCCAAAAACACACATAAAAACATTTTACAACTGATAAGTAATTATATGCAAATGGAGAAAAGCCCCACAACAGATAAAACTCTTTGCAATAGATTGGGTGCACCTTATATGCAAGGAGATAACAGACCCAAAACAGATTGAAATAAATTTTAAAAATATTGTGATCAACAATACAATATGTACTGCAAGTAGATACTTTGCAGAAGTAGATAGCCTATGTCAAGTAAACTAATACGTAGTTATACAAAATATTGACTATATTTCTAATAATATGCGGAGGTGAGAAATAGTGGAGTATCTGATGCCAAACTGATTAATAGAATGTGATGAGGAGGAGTAGGGTGACGTGCAGAGCTGTAGTAACTACAGAGGGATTAAACTGATCAGTCACAGCTTGAAGTTATGGGAAAGAGTAGTGGAAGCTAGGTTAAGAAGGGACGTGATGATTACTGATCAGCAGTATGGTTTCATGCTGGGAAAGAGCACTACAGATGCGATCTTTGCTCTGAGAGTATTGATGGAGAAGTACAGAGAATGTCAGAAGGAGTTGCATTGTGTTTTTGTAGACTTAGAGAAAGCATTTGACAGGGTGCCTAGAGAGGAGTTGTGGTATTGTATGAGGAAGTCAGGAGTGTCAGAAAAGTATGTAAGACTGGTACAGGATATGTACGAGGGTAGTGTGACAGCAGTGAGGTCTGCAGTGGGAGTGACGGATGCATTTAAGGTGGAGGTGGGGTTACATCAAGGATCAGTTCTGAGCCCTTTCTTATTTGTAATGGTGATGGACATGTTGACAGACGAGATCAGACAGGAGTCCCCGTGGACTATGATGTTTGCAGATGACATTGTGATCTGTAGTGAGAGTAGGGAACAGGTGGAGGAGACCCTGGAGAGATGGAGATATGCTCTAGAGAGAAGAGGAATGAAGGTCAGCAGGACTAAGACAGAATATATGTGTGTGAATGAGAGGGAGGATAGAGGAATGGTGAGGATGCAAGGAGTAGAGGTGGCGAAGGTGGATGAGTTTAAATACTTGGGGTCAATAGTTCAGAGTAACGGTGAGTGTGGAAGAGAGGTGAAGAAGAGAGAACAGGCAGGATGTAGTGGGTGGAGAATTGTGTCAGGAGTGATTTGTGACAGATGAGTACCGGTAAGAGTGAAAGGGAAGGTCTACAAGAGGGTAGTGAGATCAGCTATGTTATATGTGTTGGAGACAGTCGCATTGACAAAAAGGCAGGAGTTTGAGCTTGACGTGGCAGAATTAAAGATGTTAAGATTTGCAGTGGGTGTGACAAGGTTGGACAGGATTAGGAATAAGTATATTAGAGGGTCAGCCCAGGTTGGAAGGTTTGGAGAAAAAGCCAGAGAGGCACGATTATGTTGGTTTGGACATGTGGTGAGGAGGGATGCTGAGTATATTGGGAAAAAGATGCTAAGGATGAAGCTACCAGGTAACAGGAAAAGAGGAAGGCCTAAGATAAGGTTTATGGATGTGGTGAGAGAGGACATGCAGGTGGTTGGTGTGACAGAGCAAGATGCAGAGGACAGGAAGAAATGGAAACAGGTGATCTGCTGTGGTGACCCCTAATGGGAACAGCCAAAAGAAGATGATGATGAGGAGGAGTACTGAGCAGGAGGGAAAGCTAAAGACATGGAGAGAGAGTTTATTATTATTAGCAGGATGAGAATGTTATGGAAGAACATTAAAGAGGAAATAAATAGCAGTAAAGAAAGAACAAAAGTGGTTCATAGGGTCATAGGGTCATAGGGTCATAGGTAAGTACTAGGATATCTGCCCAGGGGCATTTATAAGCCTAGCCACAGAGTGATGGCTTTCGCCTCCCCGTTAGATTAGTAACCTGGGCCTCTGTCAACAGGGCTCCTGAAGTGATCCCAGGGTAGAACTTACGATTACCCATCCACTCATCGAGATTTCTCTTGAAGAGGGTCAGAGAGGAGCTCTGTCGAATATGGATTGGGATTCTATTCCAGAGTGAGGGGAGTCGCTGGGACAGGAATCTATCCCTCCAGCATGTCCTGTTTATTGTTGTACATAGGTTTAAGTCACTAGAATGAGTGGTTCTGAGGGATCTCTTTTTTTGAGGTGAAGCATGTCGATTAGTTCAGGGTTTGACATGGCCCTATAGGTCAGGCATAGGTCACCTCTGAGCAGACGGTAAGCGACTGAGAAGAGCTGGAGCTTTTTTAGTCGTGCTTCATAGGGTAATTGTTTAAGGCCCTTAATCCTCTTAGTGAGGTACTTATGTGGTCTTTCTAGTTGTTGCAGGTGTCTAGTGAGGTACATCCCAAATGGGGCATTGTACTCTATTATGGGCCTAATGAGTGAGGAGTAAAGGGGCACAATCACCTCCTTGGATCTGGATGAGAAACCCTTTGTGATCAGGTGTGCCATTTTGACTATGTGGTTATCAAAGGAGAGCATGCTATCTACTTGGGTACCCAGGTCCCTAATTACTTCTTCTGTACTTAGTGGATTCCCATCTATGTGGTAGTTTGTAGGTACTTTGTTTTTCCCAAATGGGATTACTATGCATTTTTTGGCATTTAGATTGAGGCCGTGACTTTGACACCAGGTGTTTGTCTCTGTGAGACCCTTTTGCAGGATGTCTGTGTCAGCTGGAGAGTCAATTGTTGCACCCAATTTACAGTCATCTGCGAACTTGGTTAGCCACAGTCCCTCTGCCTTTGCCTGTACTTCGGAGAAATATATACCGAACAGGAGGGGTCCCAGGACTGAGCCCTGTGGGACTCCACTTGTGACTGGTTTAGAGTCAGACATGGTGCCTGCCACTCTTACCATGTGGGTTCTGTCTGAGAGCCAATTGGCAACCCATCTCATGACATGGGGGTTGATATTTAAGCTGGTGAGTTTGTCTATGATTCCTGAGTGTGGGATGGTGTCGAACATCTTAGTGAGGTCTAGATATGCTGTGTGGACCACCTTCCCTTCATCTATGGCCTTGGTGACTGTTTCGAAGAAGTCGACCAAGTTTAGGAGGCAAGATCTGCCTTTAACAAAGCCAAACTGGGTGTGGTTCAATGTCTGGAGGTTCCCAATGTCCCTGTTAATGAGCTCCATGATAATGCGTTCCATGGCTTTGCAGACAAAGCTAGTCAAGCTTATAGGGCGATAGTTCCCAGGGTCAGTTGTGGCACCACCGTTGTGGAGTGGTACGACTGTTGCTGTACACCATTCTTTGGGTACGTAGCCTGTAGAGAGGCTGAGTTTGAATAGTGATTTGAGATGGGGTGTTAGTTAATTTTGAAGCTCGTGTAAGACACAACCTGGGATAGCATCTGGTGCCATTGATGCTGTGGTTTTGGCCTTTGCAAGGGCTGTCTTTACTTGTGTGTCTGAGATATCTGGAGCACCACATTCTTCTGGGATGGGTGCTAGCCCCTTTGGTGGAGGGGGGGGTGAAGTTTGCACTGAACTTGTCAGCCAGAATGTTGGCAATGTCAGTTGGTTCAGTGTATTTATGGCCAATATGCACTAGCTTGGAGCATATCTGAGAGTTTTCCCCTAGACTTTTGACATAGTTAAAGAAGGCCTTGTGGTTATCCTTAGAGTCATTGGCT
Source organism: Protopterus annectens (assembly GCF_019279795.1). Classification (NCBI taxonomy): domain Eukaryota; kingdom Metazoa; phylum Chordata; order Ceratodontiformes; family Protopteridae; genus Protopterus; species Protopterus annectens. The sequence continues at coordinate 157,724,665 of NC_056746.1, read as the reverse complement.
ATTTTTCTTGGCCTTGGATTTAATGATGAGGAGAGTTTTTTTTACTGATGTTAATCAGAGATGCCCTTCTATTTTGGGATTTTGTTCTATCTTGCAGGAGCTTCCTTCTGTGTTGTAAAGTTTTTTATGGCGGTGTCCACCAGACTGGCTTCCTCTTTTGAGGAGTTGGTCTTGGTTTTACTTGGGATGGTTTCCATCCATGCATTGAGAGGTGTTAGAATGCTCTTGTAAAAAGGATTCTGCGATGGTCATCATTTTTCCATTTTTGGGGGGCTTTTGAAACTTCCCACCGGTCTTTGAGGTATGAAGTTGGCTTTAGAGAAGTTTTTTACCTTGATTTCCTTGACTGGGGGGGGGGGGTGTCGGGATGTGGATGTCCAATGTGATTAATTTGTGATCTGACCTTACCAATGATGAGTTTACCTCAGGTGTGGAACATAGGTTCCCCATGTTGGTGATGACCAGGTCCAGTATGTTGTCACCTCTTGTGGGAGTGGTGACCAGCTGTTCAAGGGCATTTGAGTTTATAAACTCAAGGAAGCATTGGGCTAGGGCGTTTGAGCTTGAGTAGTTTTCCCAGTCAATGTTTGGATAGTTGAAGTCACCCAGTAGCATGGTGTTGGGTTGAATCTTCATACTTTCTAATGTTCTCAGGAATGCTGCGTGAGGGTCCTGAGACAAGGTGGGAGATCTGTAGCAAGCTATAAATTGAACAGTCAATTTACCCGCTGTCAATTGCACTTGGATGGTCTCAGATTCTGCGTGCTGTGCTACTAACCTGGAGGTGTGGGTGTTCTTGATGAATATGGATGCACCCCCTCCTTTTGTGTTCCGGTCCTGGTTTTGGGACCTAAAGGTATGGTAGGAGTTATAGCCTGGTAGTGCTGGGGTACTCTCTGGAACCATGAACCAGGTTTCTGTCACTGCACATATGTCGATTTCTTCCATACTAAGAAGAGCCTTGAGTGCGTGCATTTTGAGGTTTAGACTTCTGGCATTGAGCAGCATTACCCTCAGTTTTTGTTTATTTTAACGTTGCATAGAGCACTGCAGAATAGGATGACAACCACAACGTTGTATACAGTGCATGAAAGGGTAGCATCAGATAGGGGCTTTGTCTGACTAATTAATTAAAAATAATAAGTGTTAATTATATATTGCATTTTCAGACTATTATATTACATATTATTCTCCTTTCCAAAACTTATTTTTGAAGTTAATAGTCCAATAATCTAATACAGACATTAATGACAAAATTTCACAATCTCTAATATGTCTGCACTAACACAGTGTTGTTTTACCCTTTCATAGCCAAGATGAAAGATATATTGCTTCTCTAGAATCAGAGGCTTGACTATTGGAAGAAGCCTGCTTTCCAGCATCGTGGCATATGCTTTACCAGGAGAATGATGAGTTGTGATGCTTGTATAAATGCAACACACCCTTCTGTCCCCATTCTTAAAAATGAGAACCATTACTTCTTTTTGCCAGTCCAAGGGTACAATCCCAGCTAGAATATTGAAAAGGAGTATTAATCATAACAGCTCAACAATATCCAACACCTTTAGTATTTCCAAATGGATCTCATCCACTCCTGTAGCCTTGCCACGGAAGAATTGTTTAATTGCTGCAGGAACCTCAGCTACCAAAATAGATCCAACCACAGCTACCAAAATAGATCCACTTCCAACGCTTGCTTCCAGCTCTGCCTCATCAGAGGAGGACCTATCTACTAGATTCAGGAGTTATTTAAAGTGATCCTTCCACTTCACAACAATACACTAAATTAAGGCCACCATTTATACACTCTTGGTGAAACCAGCCTTGACAGTAACCTGCCTGTCTCTGCTGAATAATTGGATAGTTTGTCAGGACCTCTCAGCAGCTATTCAAAATCTTCACAGACTGGCAAGCTCCTTTGAAACTCCTGCCTTTTACTTTGGCAACTACCTCTGCTATTACATCCCTAGTTTTCAAAACATGTTAAACAGATCCAGGACTCTCCCAACCCTGTTACTAACACTAAATGATAGCACTCTTTCTTTAACCTTACAAATTCTTTCATTACTGGTTTCTGCCATAATGACCTAAGATTACATCTGTGACAAATATTGGACCCCTTTTGACAAATGTTCTTTGCTAATGTGTCAGTCAGTGTGGTCTATAACAGGGTCAGCTCATACTACTCTATTCCCCACCTCCCCAGATATAAAACACAAGTTCTTCTGGAAGAAGGAGTTGAATTCATCCTGCAAAGAAGCATTAGACAGGAATTCTGAGGACAATCTCACTACATGTTATGATTTCTGACATTCATCTAACAATCTTCCCACTCATGTGACTCAACTCACCAGTAAATAATGAGCAGATGACAGCTCAGCACCTTTACTGACCCATGTGTCCAGAATGCATACCTATGTGTGTTTTCTGGACTTTAATAAGGCATATGAATGCATACACCGGAATGTGTTGGAGAAAGTGCTTACAGTTGTACAAGTTGAATTTGTCCCCTCTCTTTGAGTGATTTTAAAGTGATTTCATCTGGACTTATCCTTTATAGTATGTTTCCTGGTTGTCCTCACCCTCTGGATCACAGGTAGGATACCAGACTTCACTCGAGCTCTCTGGATTACCTCAGTCCCCCCTCTTTGAGGAGTGAGAGTTCTGCCTGCATTTTTATCACTGATTTGAATACAATCAGTGTCGGTATATTATTCCATCAGGGGTGTAATTTGTCCCCCTCTTTGTGCTTTTTATGCAAAGGATACCAAGATACAACCAATGTATTGGGGCATAACTAATTTGGGCATGTAGGATCTACATCTTTGTTATTTATAAATATTGATGTCCTCTTAGCCTCATAGCTGTGACCTCAGTTTGCCCACTGCTGAGTGTGAAGCAATTGAAATAAAAATCAGCACTTACAAAATAGAGGTCACATGGTTTTCTCCATGAACGCAGTGGATGGTTGTCTCAAGTTTAGGGAGAGAGCAGCTAGCTTAGGTGGAAAAGGTAAAATAACTTGATATCTTGTTTATGAATTGTGGTAGGGGGGATGAGAAGACTGATCAGCTGATGAGTACAGAGGTTACAGTTTGGTAGGTATTGCAGAGGACTGTGGTGATGAGGGGAAAGATGAATCATAGCAGGAGGCCCTCAGTTTAGCTATCTGGAGTTTTGTAAAAAATTATATGACATTTGCATAGCAAACTGATTTGTACAGGTGCTTGTGTTGATAATGTAACCTGCTGATGCCCACAAGATCCCAAGGGGTGAGTATGCAGAATACAGCAGTATGTAGAGACCTAGAGATTTGCCTAGGTCACACTTTTCACAGTGAAGGGTTTCAGTTGCTTTTTTCTTTTTGATAGTTTAATCTGGTTGGTCCAAATGTTGATGTCCTAGGTCAGATCACCTCTACACTCTTGGCAAATATTTTTTTTTAATCACAATTGAAAAGATGATTTTCACATAAGCCTGACAGCCCCTCATGAGGCTGCATCTTTCACAGACAGCAAACCTGCAGCCCACTCAGATTTCCCTAATGTTTTCTAGACAATTCCGTGACACCTGCAGTGTCACTGCACTATACAAAAAAAAATAAGAAAACTAGCAAAGGTCAGCGAAACAGACTACATCTTCATTTCCATCCCAACCTTTAAAAGGTTTTGCTTGCAGTCATGGCAAAAGACATCTGAGTATTTTTAGTGTCTGCATTTAAGGCTTATCCACCTTCAATAGCTTCCATCGTTGAGCTGGACATTTGATAAATGACTCACTAAATTCATTCCACAATTTCACTGACATTCCTTCTCTATGAACTGCCCTCTCTTTCTACATGACAGAGAATCCAGTTCCTAAAAATGGCTATGCTGTAGGTAGGCTAGCTTTACACTTTCATGTGTGGTTAAACAAACATTGTCTAAGGCTGTGAATACTTATTTTAAATCTAGGCACCTTGGGAACAATTTCCTATTAGATACGATGTCTTACTTTTTTTAACATGCATTCAACTTGAAATGCATTCTAGGAAAATCATCACTTACTGTGTCACAGTAAGAAGTAGGTGTCTTCATCTAAAAATACTTGTGCTATTTCCTGCTGGTAGAAATGCACGTAAGTCTGCTGAGTGCAAAATAAATAAATAAATAAATAAATATAAATATCTCAATGTATGTTGTCAAATTCAGGACATGGCTTCCCACTGCTGTAATAATTTGGAAGTTTGATTCCTCTTTAAAGCTTAAAGGTGTCACTTTATGGAGATTAATGATGCTTTGCTAAAGTAAAGGTAACATAATTGTTAGCAGTTCACAACACAGCCTTGCCATTAATTGGAGACGTGTCACACGGTATTTGTCTGTTATCAGTATTACAATACAGAGTGAATTATAAAAGCAGCATCAGCAGAAAAAAATAACAGCGTAAATTAAAAAAAGTTTTTCCTTAACAAATATGTAGATAATTAATTGCCAGCATTTTTTTCGAGCTACAATATCCAGATCAGATGTCTCAGCATTTAAAGCAGTAGTGCTTATTATAATGTACTCAAAATTAAAATGTTTTGAGCCTTTTCTATTACCTGTCTTTAAAATGTTTATTATCTTCATTCTGAATATTCTCACATTTATGGATTCAAATTTATTAAAGGAAGTTTGTTTTCAACTGAAAATTTTCAAGATTCATTTAGCAGCATGCTGGGTAACTAGAAAAATATAGCAATGTTTTTGTTAACCAGTTGTTCTCTGGCAGGTGTAACTGCCTTCTTTCAGAATAATTAAGGCATTCATAATAAAATGGTAATTAACAAATTACTTGCAGAGAGGCAGAATGAAATTTCGTTATCGGGATATTAGCAATAACTCACCAGTAATTTAACTGCAAATTGTGGTGGCAGTGTTACTTTTATTTTTATTATTCACTCACAAATACATCAACCAGGAATGATGTGAGTAGTGATCTACCTGAAGGATATGCTCAGAGCCATGTGATATGCAAATTGAGAATGACAGAATCGAACCCAGGACTGCAGGATAAAGTTTCTTTCTGTGCTGTATTCCCAGATCTGTGTGTCATACATATAGTAAAGATTTAAACATGGATGTCATGGACCAAAATCCCAAGCAATAGCAGGAGCTCACAAAAGGCTGAAGGAGAGACTTTTGACATATGATCTGTGCAAGATAACAAGAAAACAAGTAGACAAGTATGGAAAGTGCTGACAGTTTAATACTTTATTTGTGGTTTTCAGAAGAAAGAGGTGAGACTAATTTTAGGTGCAGTGAAATTGTTAGAAATATCTCCCAACATTATGAGGCAGATATTCTCAAACCAGTTTTATAGACTGGCAGAAGTAAAGTTTTTAAATTTTGTATGAGTGTGTGGGGTGGGGAAGCTAGACCTCCCTGCAGCCTACTTATGTATACTTGCATCCAAGATCAGAGTAGAGGTCAGGGAAAAGTTAGCAGCACAGCCACACAATTAGCTTCTCCACATACTATTTGCTGTGATGAATAAGGAATTGCAAAAATAGCCATGAAACTGTATGATTCCTTGTATGAACATATAATTTGGGAGATCTGACCTATGACTAAGAGCTGTGGGTCTGTTTGATTTTTATCCTTGGTCATGCTTGCTTGTTGCTGGTGAGGGAGAGGGAAATTCACAGCATTAGCAGGCATGGCTCTGTCATTGGGACCAGTAAATAAACTGATGTTTCATAGAGATGATCAGCAAGGAGCAATTTCACTGAGATAAGAAGACAATGAAGAGAAGTTAGCCAGAATAATATAAACAGGTTAACTACAATACTGCAGAAACGTATGCAAAAATGTGTAGCTATTTAACAAAAGTTTGGGAAATAGCTGGTGGCTTTGGCACATATGGCTGAATCATTTTTACTACATGCTGCTATGAGCACATTATGAGGCAGACATGTTTCCATGTACTGAAGATGTTAGTATGAAGGCATTTCTTAAACATTCTGCAAACTGTTATACAGCATAACTAAAAACATATTTATTTATTTTACGTTTGTTGACCTGGAGATTCCAACTGGATGCATGTCCATTTTTAGCGGAGGCCCGGGGAGAAAAGCTCCACAGACTAATACTAACATACATTTGAGTTATTAATACATAGTAAGCAAATTAATACACAGTAAGCAAATTGTCTAGGAAAGGACATTAAATCTGTATTAAGGTCACAACAGGCAGAAAAGAGTGCACTAGGTATTACAAAGAGCATAGCCAACTAAAGTGCTAATCTGGTGTACTTCTGCAAGTCAGTAAGACGTCCAGTATATATACTATCCAGTATATGGATGTCAGTCAGAATCAAACATGGCCCCCTGTTGAACTATTGGAAAACAAGATGCTGAGTGCCAACAAGCCAAAAAAAAGAGCAAAAACTCAGGAAGGAAGGAATTTCAAAAATAGTTCTTCTCCTTTAAACTTCTTTTTTTGCAGTGGGGTAAGCTTCACACATTCTCCAAACTCATATGCACCATCTCCAAGATTGCCATACTTGGAGAAAAGAGAATATTCCAGGAAATGGTCATCTTGGATTTAGTCTATGTAAGTCTGTTTTTTCAGCCATTCAGTCTCCATGTTTCAGGACTTCCTCAGGACTAGGGTCATGACATTTTAAATGGTTACCATCAAACAGTGCAATATGTATTCATATTAGGTACTCATTCAATTACTTCATCCTGAACAAATAAGAAATAATAAAAAATTTAAAAAAAATCCCAATTATCTGCACTGGTTTAGGTGGTTTAGGTGAAAAAAAATAAATTCTTATATCCGCAATTGGATAAGCAATGAAAAGTGTGGTGGGTATGGTGACCAGTCAATGCAAAATGGTGGGCATGGTGACCAGTCAATGCAAAAAGTAGGATACTACAGGAAAGGCTGAGGGTAAATGAGTCAGTTAGCGAGATGTGATGACAGGCCATTCGAGCAAGGAGAAGTAATGAAAGGCCAGCTGGAGACAAAATGAGAACTGGCCTTTCAAGTAAAATAGAGATGTAAGGAAAGGCCAGTCAGACAGGAGGAAATAAGAGTAGAACATTCAATCAATAAGCACTCTAGTCTGACAGAGAGAAGTGAGAGAATATCTCCCAGACAGCAAGAAGTGAGTCAGGCCAATCAGACAGCAGTAATCAAGCAATAAGGCCTAACATGATGGACATTATAGGGAGATAGGCTGCTAAGGGATGTTGCAAGGGCGGTCATTTCCCTGTAATGTTTGGCCTGAAGGAAATTATTGACTTAGAAAATGGGCTATGCATTGTTTTGTTTTATTACTCATGTATATACATATTTTTTATATTTTGTGTATTTTTATGTATATTGTTGCTAGAGGAAATATTTTACAATATGAAAGTTTTGTAAGTATTTAATAAGGCAATTCTTAACATGCACACACATTACAAACACACAGATATGCAGGGACACAAACAGACACATGACAGGTAGACACAGAGATGCAGACATCCTCACATATACACAGAAACTCAAACACATATACATACGCACGCACACACGCATACACGCACACACACACACACACACACACACACACACACACACACACACACACACACACACACACACTCACACACACACATAGAGGCAGAGGTACAGGCATACACACAGTCAGACATATACAGAGAAACTCAGATAGACAGACAGACAAACACACACACACACAGACACACACACACACACACACACACACACACACACACACACACATACACATACACATACACATAAACAGAAAAACTCAGATACACACACACACACACACACACACACACACACATAGAGGCAGAGGTACAGGCATACACACAGTCAGACATATACAGAGAAACTCAGATAGACAGACACACACACACACACACACACACACACACACACACACACACACACACACACACACACACACACACACACACACACACACACTCACAGTGTTTTACACACTGATAACTCATTTCGCCTTGATGGCTCAATTATGATCCAGCTGCCATGATATACATGAGCAGATGGACTTTAACCATCATAAAGAAGACTACATAAACTAGTGTGACTGAAGTATATATCCTCATCTGTCTCACACTAGCTGGTAGCTGTCACTCTACTCACATTTGCTACGATTGCTGTTTTACTGTGCTAATTGTGGCTTCAAAAATACAGAACCAAAGCAGAAAAGTGCAAGCAAAAGACAGCTAAAAAGTTAAGTGCACTTTTTCACTCTGGATCCTTTTTAAAAGCCACAGTTAGTGAGCAAAAAAATAAATAGTGGCTTTTAACTTTCTACTGACAATGAATTCATTTTGTACCACAAGAAGAATATCTTGCCTCTCCTGGGCTCTCCCTGTATATTAATATACCCCTTACATTAATATACCCCTGTACATTAATATACCTCTTACATGACTATACTGCTACATTAATATACCCCTTAAATTAATATACCCCTGTACATTATTATACCCCTTGCAGTAATATACTGTTACATTAATATACCCCTGTACATTAATATACCCCTTAAATTAATATACCCCTGTACATTAATATACCCCTTACATTAATATACTGCTACATTAATATACCCCTGTACATTGATATACCTCTTACATTAATATAACCCTGTACAGTAATATACCTCTTACATTAATACACTGCTACATTAATATACTCCTGTACTTTAATATACCTCTTACATTAATATACTGCTACATTAATATACCCCTGTATATTAATATACCCCTTAAATTAATATACCCCTGTACATTAACATACCCTTTAAATTAATATACCCCTGTACATTAATATACCCCTTAAATTAATATACTGCTACATTAATATACACCTGTACATTAATATACCCCTTAAATTAATATACCCCTGTACATTAATATACCTCTGACATTATATACTGCTACATTAATATATACCTGTACATTAATACACCCCTTAAATTAATATACCCCTGTACATTAACATACCCCTTAAATTAATATACCCCTTACATTAATATAGTGCTACAATAATATACCCCTGTACATTAATATACCCCTTAAATTAATATTTTATTTTTTTATTTAACATTTGTTGACCGGGAAAGTCCGACTAGGTTCCATACAGCCTGTTTTCAGCGGAGGCCCGGGGAGAAATGCTCCAGATGCATGTCTTTGGAATGTGGGAGGAAACCGGAGTACCCGGAGGAAACCCACGAGAACACAGGGAGAACATGCAAACTCCACACAGAAGGCACCCCAGCCGAGAATCGAACTGGAGAACCTCTTGCAGTGAGGCAACAACGTTAACCGCTGCACCACTGTGCCGCCCAATAATGGGCCCTGTAATATACCCCTGTACATTAATATACCTCTTACATTAATATACTGCTACATTAATATACCCCTGTACATTAATATACCCCTTAAATTAATATACCCCTGTACATTAATATACCTCTTACCTTAATACGCTGCTACATTATATACCCTTGTACATTAATATACCCCTTAAATTAATATACCCCTGTACATTAATATACCTCTTATATTAATATACCGCTACATTAATATACCCCTGTACATTAATATACCCATTAAATTAATATACCCCTGTACATTAATATACCTCTTACCTTAATACACTGCTACATTAATATACCCTTGTACATTAATATACCCCTTAAATTAATATACCCCTGTACATTAATATACCTCTTACATTAATATGCTGCTACATTAATATACCCCTTACATTTATATACTGCTACATTAATATACCCCTGTACATTAATATACCCCTTAAATTAATATACCCCTGTACATTAATATACCTCTTACCTTAATACGCTGCTACATTAATATACCCTTGTACATTAATATACCCCTTAAATTAATATACCCCTTACATTAATATACTTCTTACATTAATATACCCCTTAAATTAATATACCTCTGTACATTAATATACCCCTTAAATTAATATACCCCTGTACATTAATATACCCCTTACATTAATATACTCCTGAACATTAATATACCTCTTTCATTAATGTACTAAAGTAAGTAATGTCTTTCGACTTTTCCCAGTTAGGGGTTGCCACAGTGGAACTCTGGTCCGCTAATGATTGGCAGTGGATTTTTACGGTGCTGAATTGCCATCACGATGCCCAGCCTTCAAAGAAGGCACACCCATTCATGCACGTACCTACCTGCATGTCTTTAACATCACTCGACCGCGGGGTGGACATGCAGACTCCACACAGAATGTGCTCCAGCCAAGAATCGAATGGGAGAACCTCTTGCTGTGAGGCGACAATGCTAACCGCTGCACCACCGCAGCATGTGTTACATTAATATACCCCTGTACATTGATATACCCCTGTACATTATTATACCCTTACATTACTATACCCCTTACCTTAATATACTCCTGTACATTTATATATCCCTTACATTAATATGCTGTTACATTAATATACCCCTGTACATTAATATACCCCTTATATTAATGTACTCCTTACATTAATATATCCCTGCACATTAATATACTAATTACATTAATATACCCCTGTACATTACTATACCCCTGTACATTAATATACCCCTTACATTAATATACTGTTACATTAATATACCCCTGTACATTACTATACCCCTTATATTAATGTACTCCTTACATTAATATATCCCTGCACATTAATATACTAATTACATTAATATACCCCTGTACATTACTATACCCCTGTACATTAATATACCCCTTACTTTAATATACTCCTGTACATTTATATATCCCTTACATTAATATACCCCTTACATTAATATACTGTTACATTAATATACCCCTGTACATTACTATACCCCTTACTTTAATATACTCCTGTACATTTATATATCCCTTACATTAATATACTGTTACATTAATATACCCCTGTACATTAATATACCCCTTACATTAATATACTCCTTACATTAATATATCCCTGTACATTAATTTACTAATTACATTAATATACGCCTGTAGATTAATATACCCCTTACATTAATATACCCCTGTACATTAATATACCTCTTACATTAATATACCCCTGTACATTAATATACCCCTTGCATTAATATGCTGCTACATTAATATACCCCTGTACATTAATATGCCCCTTACATTAATATACTAATACATTAATATACCCATTACATTAATATACCCCTTAAATTAATATATCCCTTAAATTAATATACCCCTTACATTAATATACTACTACATTAATATACCCCTGTACATTATAGGTTCATAGGTTCATAGGTTCATACTAGGCTTTCTGCCCTGGGGCAATTATAAGCCTAGCCCGATTCTGTATGGCTTACGCCACCCCTTGATTTGAGTATACTGTGCCCTTTTTAAGGTTTAGTTTACTGTGCCTCTGTCTAATAGTGACACGGGAGTAATCCCTAGGACAAACCTACGATCCCCATCCACTTATCGAGATTCTTCTTGAAGAGATTCAGTGAGGTGCTCTGCCTCACATGAACTGGAATTCTATTCCAGAGAGAAGGGAGCCTCTGGGTTATGAACCTGTCCCTCCAGCAAGTTCTATTTATTTCTGTGCTGAGGTTCAAGTCCCTCGAGCGTGTGGCTCTAAGGGATTTAGATTTACTGAGGTGGAGCATGTCCATTAATTCTGGATTTGACATAGCTTTGTATGTCAGGCATAGATCGCCTCGAAGTAGGCGGTAGGCAACTGAGTAGAGCTGGAGTTTTTTTAACCGAGCAGCATATGGCATCTGTTTGAAACCCTTGATCCTCTTGGTGAGATACTTTTGGGGTCTTTCTAATTGCTGCAGGTGTCGGGTAAGGTACATCCCAAAAAGGGCATTGTATTCTATGATGGGCCTGATGAGGGATGAATAAAGGGGCACGATTACCTCTCTTGATCTAGATGTGCAACCCTTCGTGATGAGGTGGGCTATGTAGAAGGTCATTCTAACCACTTTGGCAATGTGGTTTTCAAAGGAGAGATTGCTATCAACTTGGGTCCCAGGTCCCTAATAACTTTCTCTGTACCTAATGGGTTTCCGCCTATGTGGTAATTTGTGGGCACATTGTTTTTGCCAAAGGGTATGACTATACATTTTTTGGCATTTAGCTTTAAACCATGGCGCTGGCACCAGTTATCTGTCTCTGTGAGACCTTTTTGAAGGATGTTTGTGTGAGCTGGAGAGTTGATTATGGTGCCCAGTTTGCAGTCGTCCGCGAACTTGGTGAGCCATAGCCCTCCCACGTTTGCCTGTACCTCGGAAAAGTATATACCGAACAAGAGTGGTCCCAGGACAGAACCCTGTGGGATGCCACTTGTGACCGGTTTCGAGTCTGACATGGCTCCAGCAACTCTCACTCTGTGGGTTCTGTCTTTGAGCCAGTTTGCGACCCATCTTGTGACATAGGGGTTTATATTTAAGCTGGATAGCTTATCTATGATGCCCGAGTGGAGTATTGTGTCAAATGCCTTTGCAAGGTCCAGATAGGCTGTGTGGACTACCTTCCCTGCATCTATGGCTTTGGTGACTGTTTTGAAGAAGTCAACCAGGTTCAAAAGGCAGGATCTGCCCTTGACAAAGCTGAACTGGGTAGGATCTAGTGTCTGTAGGTCCCCAATGTGTTTGTTTATGAGCTCCATGATGATCCTCTCCATAGCCTTGCAGACTAAGCTAGTTAGGCTTATGGGGCGATAGTTTCCAGGGTCTGTAGAGGCTCCACCTTTGTGGAGTGGGACCACTGTTGCTGTATGCCATTCTGTGGGCACAAATCCTGTAGTGAGGCTGAGATTGTATAGCTGTTTTATTTGAGGGATTAGTTCCTCTTGGAGTTCATGTAGGACGCAACCTGGGATGCCATCTGGTCCCATGGAAGCAGTGTTTTTTGCTTTGGAGAGGGCAGCCTTCACCTAAGCATCAGAGATGTTTGGGAGGCAGCCCTCTGCCAGGATAGATACTTGCTCTTTTGGGGGGGGGGGGGGGGAGTTTGCACTGAACCTGTCTGTCAGGATATTGGCGACGTCTGTGGGTTCAGTGTATTTCTTGTCATTTAGAATCAACTCAGAACAAGACTGGGAGTTGCATCCCAGGTTTCTAACATAACTGAAAAAGCCTTATGATTGTCTTTGGTGTCCTGTGCAATTTTTCTCTCGAAGCTGGCCTTGGAGGATTTTATGAGGGATCGTAATTTTTTTGCTAGTACTGATCAGAGATGCCTTCCCTATTAGGGATTTTGCTCTATCATGTAGTAGCTTCCTCCTTCTGTTGTACAGTTTATTTATGGCAGGGGTCCACCAGACTGGATGCCTGCCTTTGGATGATTGGGTCTTGGTTTTGTTTGGGATAGCATGATCCATGCATTCCTGGAGATGTCCGTAGAATGCGTTTATATAGGATTCTGCAGTTTGGGCCGTAGTTTCCACTGGCCCTGGGGCCTTGAAGGATTCCACTTCAGTTTTGAGAAGTGAGAAGTTCGCTTTTGAGAAGTTTTTCACTGTGGTTTTCTGGGCTGGGGTGGGGTCGGGATGTGGACATCCAGTGAAATTAATTTATGGTCTGATCTTACCAATGAGGGATATACTTCTGGTGTGGAGCATAGAGTCCCCATGTTGGTAATGATCAGGTCTAGTACGTTGTCCCCTCTTGTGGGAGTGGTGACTAGTTGTTCCATAGCATTTGAGTTTATAATTTCCAGGAACCTTTGGGCTAAGGTGCTGGGGCTTGAGTAGTGCTCCCAGTCAATGTTTGGATAGTTGAAGTCGCCCAATATAATGGTGTTCGGAGAGATCTTCATGTTCTCCAGTGTTTTCAGGAAAGCTGAGTGGGATTCCTGACTTTGAGAGGGTGGTCTGTAGGATGCTATAAACTGAAAATCAGTCTTGCCCACTGTTAGTTGCACATGGATGGTCTCCGATACTTCGTGCAATGCCACTAACCTGGAGGTGTGGATATCCTTGATAAATATGGAAACTCCCCCTCCTTTTGTGGTTCGGTCCGGGTTTTGGGGCTGAAAAGCATGATATGAGGTATAGCCTGGTAGTGCTGGGGTGCTCTCTGGAGCCTTGAACCAGGTTTCTGTCACTGCACAGATATCGATGTTCCCCATACTGAGGAGAGCTTCGAGTGCGTGCATCTTGAGGTTAAGACTTCTGGCATTTAGCAGCATTACCCTTAGTTTCTTGTTCCTTGTGCTGTCTATGGGGGTGGGTTTGACTTTTGAGCCTTGCCTAAAAAAGGCACTATGGGGGTGGCAAGAACCTTTGCCAATATCCGAAAGCCCAGTGGTGACAGGTGCAAGCCGTCCCTAGAGAAGCAACATGGCTTGTCGAGCATGTCATCCCAGGCTGACAGACACTGGATCCCCTTTGAATGACACCAAAATTTTAGCCAGTTGTTAAAATTGATCATTTTGTCTTTGTACTGTGGCATCATTCTAGGTGAGGGTAAGATGCTGCTCAAGGTCAGGGTCATACCAACCTGGGCTACATGATCAGAGAGCTCCTCTATGTTTCTTTTCATGTAGTCCAGGGAGGTACGTCTCAGGTCATTCACACCAGCATGTACAATGACTGAGTCATATTTGTATTTGCTTTGGAGTGACCTGAGTGCTTGCGTTATGTGGCGGATCCTAGCACCCAACAGGCAGCTCACCATGACCTTCTCTTTATTCAGCCTGGTGTGTGGGACGTCAGTGTGTCTGACAATAGAGTCACCTATTACAAGAGTATCAGGTGTGTTATTCAGCCTTAAGGGCTGTGGCTGCTTGGCAGACTGACTTTGTGGGCTATGTGTTGTGCGTGTTTTGTTTTGAGGTAGCGTTTGCTTGGATGTCTGCTTTGGAGGTCTCTGTTGCTTAGGTAGATTTTTATTTAAAGCCTCCGAGTATGTTTTTGTGTATTTATGTGTTTGGTTCGCTGATGTGGTGGGACTATGTGATACTGGAATTGTGTTTTGTGAGGTTACCTTCTCCTCCTGACTGGTTACACCAGTTTTGAGATGAGAGAGCTCAGCCTCCAGTTTGGCTAAATATACCTCTTACATTAATATACACCTCACATTAATATACTGTTGCAGCAATATACCCCTGTACATTAATATGCCCCTTACATTACTATACCCCTTACCTTAATATACTCCTGTACATTTATATATCCCTTGCATTAATATACTGTTACATTAATATGCCCCTGTACATTAATATACCCCTTACATTACTATACCCCTTACCTTAATATACTCCTGTACATTTATATATCCCTTACATTAATATAGTGTTACATTAATATACCCCTGTACATTAATATACTAATTACATTAATATACCCCTTACATTAATATACTGCTACATTAATATACCCTGTACATTAATATACCTCTTACATTAATATACCCCTTACATTAATATACCCCTGTACATTAATATACTCCTTACATTAATATAGCCCTGTATACAACTATAGCCCTTACATTAATATACCACTGTACATTAATATACCCCTGTACATAATATACCCCTTACATTAATATACCCCTGTACATTAATATACTCCTTACATTTTT
This sequence comes from Protopterus annectens, assembly GCF_019279795.1. Taxonomy (NCBI): domain Eukaryota; kingdom Metazoa; phylum Chordata; order Ceratodontiformes; family Protopteridae; genus Protopterus; species Protopterus annectens. Next base: position 157,709,043 of record NC_056746.1, on the reverse strand, counting down.
ATTTATTTTTTTATTTTTATTTTACATTTGTTGACTGGGCTAGTCCAGCTGGATACATGTCCATTTTCAGTGGAGTCCCGGGGAGAAAAGCTCCAGTTAAAAACATATTAAAAACATGCAAAACATCTATAAAGAAGGATTGAAAAAATAGCCTAACATAGACTTAAGAACAATAAACATAAAAATTTGGATATTTGAGAATAGTGCTGAGATAGAATGTTACAGAATCAGAATAAGTAATTTTACTAAAAAAATGACTTTAAAAACATGACTGGAACA